>NC_060139.1:248668715-248931215 GCF_021461385.2 Schistocerca piceifrons | reverse complement strand
AATCAGAGTAAGGATACCAGATAATTTTTTTTAAACCTAGCACCTAACTCGGATGCTCAAGTATTTAGGTTTCCTATGTAAAGATTTTACCAAGAAGACTCCATGGTTTTATGGGTGGTTCAGGTAACAGTTTTGACAGAGATCCTGGGTACAATGTAAAGTGTGATCTGACAACGATTGCATCAGCATCGACACATACCAATGTTGAGTTCGTGTGTGTGTTCCAAGACACCATGACCAAATTAATTCTGCCAACAAGAGTTCAAATGAGTGAGTTGTAATAGCTGCTTGGGTTGGGTGTAGGGTCACATACTGGTGTGGCTCCTGTTGATGCTCTTAGTAGGTGGTATTGTACTAGGCATTACCTACACCTCAACAAGGAAGTTCACAGTGAACTTGCTGCGCTGAAACATGAAATTTTAGAGTGGGAAGCACTGTCGTGAGTGGCAAATACCAGCTGTTACAGGGGTTGAAGCAGCATGTTTTTTTGGATAGGTAGGCCAGAAGTGAAGTTCTGAGAGGCTCAGGACTGAATCGAACTTTAAATCTGAGAGAAACGGAACAGCATAACTCTGGCAAATGTGTCAGCAAACACAGTGTTGCTTCAGAATTTTCACCTGTCAGTAAAAATTTTATTTCCACTACGTTTTATCTAAGTCAATGTGAAATGCCATCTATCTCTGATGCACTGAAGTATTCAAGGGTTCAGAATTATAATTAATGAACTGTGTATCTGCATTTTTGAATTTGATTCCTCCAACCCAGTTTATATAACCTGCCTCTCCTATCATGGACTACTGGTGTAGATATGAGAAGTGCTGTAGGATTTATGTTAACTTCTAACTTTTGTAGCGTAGAAATGGAGGCCGGAAGAGTTGCTACATTCATCTGGAAATGCCATATATTTAACAACATATTCATAAATTTCGTCTGAAGAAGAATTTAGAAGCATGTGCACTGAAGTAGAATTTCTTAATAAATTGATCATAATAGGTGTATACTGTTCAGAAAAGATAATTTAAATCTATTCATGAATCGGTTTGGAGCTCTCTTGGCCTATTTAACAAAAATAAAGAATTATTGGTCGCTGGGATTATATGTAGATTATCTTTAAGAACCTTCCAGTAAGAACTTACTGCAGTTAAAAAGCATTATCATCCAACTTCATTCTGTTCAGTAGAATAGCTAAGGATTGAAATATGGCAATTAGTATCTGTATAGAAATGTGATGAACAAAATTATAATAAAATCAATAATAAGTAGCCTCTCAGACCATGACATTCAGTTCATTTTGCAAAATGTAAATACTGATCAGGCTATAAAATTTAGTAAATATGAGTTCAAGAGGGTGTTCAGGAAGCCAAAAATTGTTCCAGGAAACTCCACAATGATATGAATTGGAGTGATATGTGCAATTGTCGTAGCTTGAATGAGAAGTACAACACTTATTAACAATGTTCTCTATATGAATGTTTTCCCAAAACCAACCCTGATTAGACCAGAGTCTATAGAAAGTCGTGAATTACACAATGAATAAATGTATCCTCTAAGACAAAAAGGAAATAATCAGGCTGAAACAACTCTGATGTAAATGTTATAGGTCATTATAAAACATACTGTAAATTATTGAAAATAGTAATATGGACATCAAAGCAAATGCGTTATCAGAAAGAGATAGTCACATCAAACAACAAGAAAGATAATCTGAGATATAATGTAGAAAGAGACTGGTAGAACCAAAGATGAAGAGGACAACATAGCATTAAGAATAAATGGTATGTAGGGTAATGTGTGCAGTGTTGATCTTCCCTATAAGCACTTTGCAACTGTTGCTCAAAGGATGGAAACGAGGTTCATTAGATGCTACCATGGAGTATCTTGGTTAAGTCCCTATGAGGAACTACAATAATATGGGTTAACATTACACCATAACAAAGTTAGAGTGTTTTATATTATCTATTGAAGGTTTCCCCGTTTCAAAGTATTTCTCGGAAAAAAACAACCTAACAGCTGGCTTCTGCATACTTTATACATTAGTTTACATACAAATTTAAGACATTTCTTTAAGTAATAAGTGAAGAATTTAGGTTGTTTTCATTACACATATTTAGTAGTGCGGTATCTATTCGGGCAATAAAAGGTTTTAAGTTCTATGTTTTATTTCCTTTTAAAACACCTAAAGTATGCATCCCTTTTACATGATATTAGGTCTAATTTTTCAGGTATAGAAGATTTGATTTTTAATGTTTAACTGCATTACTTTACTACATTAATAATATACACGTATATTACTATTCCACGGAACTTAAGTGACTCTTGTGATCTATAGTTAGTAGAATGTTACTGTTATTGCCTAGATAAATTTTGTAAAAATATTGTGAACCACAGTTAGCGAGAAGTGTTCCAGCTACTGTAGGAAAGACAGTTCTGGGGTTCTGTGCAGCTGTTGTGGCAAATGGTTACAGTGGGGTATACGTAGTGGCATGGGAATTGGGGAAATAAATATGTCTCTTCGATGGTACTGCAGATTATGTTCAAGGGATAGGAAAATAGTGGAATAGGAAGGAAAGATTAGGGACTTTCAGGATGAAGATAGGTGGGAAGTGGTAGCAAAGAACATAGGCCACGGAAAGAGCAGTATCTGACAATTTCATCAAAAAAAAAAACAAAAAGCAGGAAGTAGAAGGAAAGTTCTGTTAAGTAGTAGCCATGGAAGAGGTGTGGACCACACTTTTGCAGGAAAAATTAGGTGACAGGTATCAGGTCACAAGTATTTTCAAACCCAGTGCATGTCTTAGCGAAGTAAGAGAATGTAGGATCATTGGGCAAGGGTTTTATAAAGCAGGATCATGCTGTAGTGGGTGGAGAGGAAATAGTATTGATAGTGACCAGGCTACAATATTGAGTGTGACCTGGTGAAAATAGCATCTGCAATGAACCGTGCAATGAGAAGTTCAGACAAGTAGGAACTAGAGAAGTTAAAATATTACAAGAGTCTCAAAACATCACAGTGAAAAACAATGTTAGTATATTGTCTCATAATGTCGTGAGATTATGAAAGTAGATGAGCTTATTGTTTGTTTAGAAGATTTAGAAACTGAGGGTGGAATAGATATACTATGCCTATTTGAACATATAGTCACAGGTATGAAAATGATAAATGTAGGTGGATATAAGCTTTAAGCAGATCTAAGCAATGACACTATGGAGAGAAGAGTTGCCATATATGTTAAAATCTGCCATTGTGAAAAATTTGAAACTAACAAATTTTGCATATAGCAACATATAGAAGCATGTATGTGTGAGCTTAAACTAAATAATGGCAATTTTATAATTTTAGCTATGTATAGGTCCCCATTCGGAAATTTCATTATTTTTTTTAAAAAACCTGGATTCTTTGTTGTGCTATCTGTCACAGAGGAAAGCAAATTTTTGTTTGTGGGGATTTCAATGTTATTTTCTGAAAGAGTCCAATAGAAAGCTTGACCTGTAAGTATTACTTGGTTCTTTCAATTTGAAATCAGTTACTGATTTTCCTACTTTGATAGTACAGGAGAGCAGTTACTGATTTTCCTACTTTGATAGTACAGGAAAGCAGCACACTGATTGATAATGTTATCATAGACCAAGATAAATTTAATCAAAAACCCTTCCTGTTAAGCATGGTCTGCCTGATCAAGATGCACAGCTAGTTACAGTATATGATACAGTTCCATACAGTAATGCAAAACAGTCCAAAATAGTGCAGACAATTCAAAATTTTAGGGAAAGATTGCAATAGACTGGGGTGAGGTGTACAGGGAACTTTATGCCAATTTAAAATTTAACCTATTTCATGATACCTTCGTGAGTATATCTGAAAATTTCCATAACGAAACGGTGAAAAACAGTTAAGAAACCATAGAAAAATCCATAGCTTACTAAAGGGATAAAACTATCTTCTAAACAGAAAATGTAAATGTATCTTATAGCTAGGAGGATTAATGATCCCAAAACCGTGAAACACTATAAAAACTACTGGGCTGTGTTGATAAAAGTTATTAAAAAGTCCTTAATTATGTGCATCATGTCTGAGATTAGTGCAGTTGATTTCGGAATTTTGTTAAAAGGGGAAACAGAGCAATGTAGAGCACAGCAAGACTGTATTTCCATCAAACAATGAAAAGTTTAAGAAGATGTTAGAAGTAGGAAACATTTTCAATAATCTTTTTTAAGTGTCGTAGAAAACGTAGGATCCAGATATTCATCAGAAAATGCAAGGCAGCACATACACAATGTGATAAAATTGAAATTCAACCCACCTCTCCTACTGAAATTAGGAGAATACTAAATTTACTCGAAGTAAAAGTTCACATGGAATTGAAGACATTTCCAACAGAGTACTTAAAACTTGTCCCACCAAATAAGTAGGATTCTCAGCCACATATTTAGCAGCTCTGAAATATGCTACCATTAAACCTTTGCATAAAAAGGTGTTAGGTCTTATACTAATGACTACTACCCAATCTCACTTCTGACAGCATTATTCGAAATTCGTAAAAATGTAATGCATTCAAGAGCAGCATCACATATTTGTAAAACTTAAGTACTAACAAATTATCAATTTGGTTTTCAGGAAGTCTTTTCAACAGAAAATGCTGTATACGCTTTCACTGACCAAATATTAAATGCAATGAATAACTGAACATCACCCATTGGGATATATTGTGATCTCTCAAAGGTTTTTGATTGGGTGAATCATTAACTACTTCTCGATAAGCTTAAGTATTGTGCTGTGCATGGGACAGTGCACAAATGGTTTAATTCATACTGAACTGGAAGATTGCAGAAGGTTGAAATTAACAGTACAGACAGTGTGCAAAAATCAGCAGAGTCCTCTAATTGGGGAGGTATCAAGGTATACCACAGGGTTCAATCTTGGGCCTCCCACTGTTCTTAATATATATTAACGACTTGCCACTATATTCATGAAGACAGAAAGCTAGTTCGTTTTGCTGATACAAGATAGTAATTACACCAAACAAATAATATCTGCAGAGGAAATTTTAAATAATGGCCTTCAGAAAAAATAATAAGTGGTTATCTGTAAATGGACTCACTAAATTTTGAGAAAACACAGTTTATACAATTCTGCACAGTAAATGGCATAACACCATTGATAGACTATGAACTGAAGTCTGTTGCTAAGACAGAATGCTCAAAATTCCTGGATATGTGCATTGCTGAGAAATTGAATTGGAAGAAACCTGTCAATGATTTGCTGAAAGAGGTTCAGCTACTTATACTATTAGCGTTATTTCATATTTTGGTGAGAAACGTATCAGTTTCATTCACTGCTTTCACATGGCGACATATTCTGGGGCAATTTCGTCACTAAGAGGAAAGTATTCATTGCACAGAAGTGTGTAATGAGGATAATAGCTGTAGCCCAACCAAGATCACCCTGCAGACAGTTACTTAAGGAACTCTGGATATTCACAATACCTTCGTAATACATATATTCTGCTGAAATTTGTCATTAATAATCCAACCCAATTCGAAAGTAACAGTGTAGTTACTAACTAGAAGAAAGGATGAGCTTCACTATTCTGGATTATATCTCACTTTGGCACAGAATGGGGTGAATTATGCTGCCACAAAAATCTTTGGTCTTTTGCTGAATAGCATCAAAAGTGACAGGCAACCAATATTTAAAAACAAATTAAAACAATTTCTGAATCAGAACACCAACTCAATAGACGAATTCTTAGATATGAAGTAGTAGCTGTAAAAAATTAATTATTTTGTGTGAAGTAAACTTCTGTTAAAGTGACATGTTCCACATCTTGAATATGTATATGGTGAAGTAATAAAACAAGAATTAAAGTATGTTAAGTATTCACAGATGACCCTATACTAGTTAAAGGAATTACACAAGGAGACATGTTAATATCGTCGTCGTTAACTTTATAATGGACCAGATCATTGACGACGTTAGAAAAACGTCTCTATGAAATGGGAAGAAAGTGGTAAATGTATGTTATGCTGAAGATGCTGTACTGCTAACAAATTAGGATAATTTACAAAATTTACTTCACCAATTTAAATAAGTCAGCAAGCAATTTATCAATGAAATCTCCTAAAAAATCTGAGATTGCGGCAATATCAAAAGGGGGGGGAGATTGTAGGGGAAGGAGACCAGACAGCGAGGTCATCGGTCTCATCGGATTAGGGAAGGAAGTCGGCCGTGCCCTTTCAAAGGAACCATCCCAGCATTTGCCTGGAGCGATTTAGGGAAATCACGGAAAACCTAAATCGGGATGGCCGGACGCGTGATTGAACCGTCGTCCTCCCGAATGCGAGTCTAGTGTCTAATCACTGCGCCACCTCGCTCGGTAATACCAGAAGCTTTTGTACACTGTAAATTAGAAGTAAATGGTGTGTTAATTGAACAAGCGAGGAAGCTTATCTAGAGATAATCACCAGCTATGAACACTTCACCATGGAAGTTAGAAATCGTTGACAAAGGCAGGAAGTGTAAAAAGATGCTTGCAAAGTGCTGTATGGAGAACAAAATTTATGAAAACTAAGGGGAAAATAACGTATAAAACAATGGTGCACCCCGTTTTGTCATATGCAGCAGAAAGTAGAGCAAATGAGAAAGCTGAAACAGAAGTTGTCAGTAATGGAAATGATGGTACTAAGGCAGATCCAGGAAATAACCGTGTGGGACAAAAGAGCTAATGTCTCGATAAGAGAACAGCGTGGAATAGAAAATACAAATAAATGCATGAAGAAAAATCTTAAGGATGATTTGGAAAGGCCCCTTAAAGATTAACTGAAATGTGTCAACATTGACAACTGCAAGGGAAATGACTACACTGACGACCACCCAAGAGATTGAACAGTAGGTGATCTCATTCAACCATGGAATGAGGGAAGTGAACAGGGGCAACCCCAGTCAGCAGAATGGGACCAGAAAGTAAGTTATTGTATTCTTCTGCAATATCCCATTATGACTGATCGTCAAAAGCAGTAAACAGTTTTAAATATGTGATGCAGTGAAATCCACGAATGTGGATGTCAGCCATATTGTGGGTGAAGATAAGGGAGTGTACATATCAGTTTGGATCAGGTGGTCACCAAAACATGGTCGCAGGCCGAATGCAGCCCATGACATCAGTTCAGCCAGACCACCAACAGTACTTTAATCCATAAACATTATAAAAATGGATGTGGCGTGCACGCGTGTGTACCTCATCTAACGGACTGGACCCATTTCAATCCAGGTTTTGTACTCTTCTGCGTTACCGTTGGGAGACATTTGCGGTAGATGCTCCGAGGGCAGGGCACACATGGGGGAGGTAGTGGTGGGGGCTGTGGGCAACGGCTGTAGGGGAATGCCGAGCGTTGGTGAGGAAGTGCTGTTCCAAACTTAACCTCAAGCTCACATTTTTTGTAAATATGAAGTAGAGACCCTCCGCACTCACACTTGCATCGTTACTACTAAAAAAGATCGGGCTCTTCTAATTTGGTTAGAATCTGAAAATAACTCCGCCAAAAATGCAGCGGCGTATTTTCGCCTGGCTTGTAACCATTCGTAACTTTCAGCCAAGTGTGATTAGTGGTGAATTTGGAGTAAAACCTACGAATTTACCTTACAACCATGTTAAAATTTGCTTCTTTTGCCAAAACACAGTGTTTACACAGTCTCACCTCTCAAGCAAGTAGTGCAGAGGCACCTGCGGGGGAATTCTGAAACATTGGTATATTAAGTGAGGAACTGAGGAAAAGTAAAGTCACTATCTTATAAAAAAGCACATCCTCTGTACAAAATAAACGTGTAATGTTTTCATTTAAATTCCAAAACCTATAGTATTTCTTGTTTCATCAGTTGTCGATGGCCTGAAAAAATTACATACTTTCATCGAAACGTTCTGTAGTTAGTCGAATGACATGCTAGATAGTGAACCTTGTACGATAAGACATTCGTCTTTGGGTGCTATTATTTGCCAAAACTTCATTTGGATAAGATTTGTTTATGAAATATGAGGGATTTTGCGGATATTTCACTCTGGCTTTATCACTGGCACGGCGCGATCGCAGCTGAGTGTGCTATATAAGATTAGTTTTCTCGAGACTGGTGACAGATACCGCCAAGTCTAAAGAAAAATTCAATATGTTGGCTGAATTTCATATGCAGCAACACTGTTTGTAATATGCAACGAACACAAAATCTTAGCGACCGCTGTTTTTCATCGCAAGTTTTCTGATTTCGCGCAGTTTCTTGCTTCCACGGAAATATCCGAATAACTACGACCATTAATAAAGTTATGGGCATATCATAATGAACCTGAAATATAAAGCTAGAAGTAAATCTAAAATGAAATTTTTCTACCGAATAGTTTCTGTATAATTGTTTGTGAAAGATTCTGTCACCGGCGACTGGTTGAAAAGGGGAGATACTATCTACCTTCCCTTCCGAACAAACGCATCTGCCACCATATCCTGCGCATTTGTACTACCTATTAACAACATATTTCCTAGAAAGTATCCACATATGCCGCTGAATGTGCCTATAGAAATTATTATTTTACGGCACATAGTTCAAGACATTGACGTAATACTAAGAAATGCGAAAAAGTGCCCCGTCACGTATTAAATGTTACTATATTTTTATTCTGTACTACTGAGATACTATTGCAGTGGAACAGACTTAAGGAAATCCGCTACACCTGGCAGCGCTTTTGACACCTTTCAACTATCAAGCCCGAACGGTTTGATGAGAAACTAGTATGTGTGTGTGTATACAGCAATGAAGAGATGTGCAACATATATTTACAAAATCGTGTTGTACGGGTAGACACGCGAAGCAGCTGCCCCCAGCATGTAGAAAGTGTCCGGAATCGTCTCTGCCTTGTGTCTATGGAACAATTTCGAACGTGTTTTCACAAATACATGACAACTAAATTTTTGTTTATAACACTAAAATCAATTTATTATTTTACACATCAAGTTCTGTGGGACCAAATTGAGGAGCAAATGTCCAAGGTCATCGAACACGTCAGTACATGAAACATAAAAGTTATAACAGATAAAATAAAATGTTTATGAATCCGAAGAAAGTCAAGCCATATGTTAAAGTAAACTCAACAATACAACACAGGAATCAGTTTCATTTTTCAAGGAACTCTTCGACAGAATAGGAGTGACCCATCAGGAATATCTTCAATTTCGATTTGAAAGCGCGTGAATTACTGCTAAGATTTTTGAATCCTTGTGGTAGCTTATTGAAAATAGATGCATTTTTATACCGCACAGCTTTCTGGACATGAGGCAATGAAGTAGATGCAGATTGGATTTCTGCCTAGTATTAACTGAGTGAAAGCTGCTAATTCTTGGGTATAAGCTGATATCATCAACAACAAACGACAGTAAATAATGTCAATATTGAGGGGCCATTGTTGGAATACCCAGACTAACGAGCACGAGTCGACAACAGTAGCAGGGAGTTTGCGCTTGTGGTGCAATTTTGATAATAAATTGCTACGCAAGTTGACCATTTAATCACCCCTGTCCCAACCACGCCCACCCCAATCCCCGGATGACGTCACGTGTTTTCTCGACTCCAATTCTGCAACAGCCCCCTCCTCCCCCTCTCCCTCTCCCCCCTCCCCCTCCCCCTCCCCCTCACCTACACTATTGGCGGTAATTCCGAATTTTGGCAGGAAATTTAAATTGGATGTATCCTTTCCGGGACTCAAACCATGGTGCTCCTGGACGGAAAGCCCAAGTGCACCCCCTAAAATATGGAAACTGTCCACATGCGGGAGAGGAAGGTTAGATTAGTGTACTTTATTTTACCAAGGTGAACAGTCTAACTGCTGTCACTTCACCCAATGATTTTAGAAATTATGATTGAATCGTGGACCAGCAAAGCTTTCTTAATTTCTGGTTCTAGTACTGGATCCCCTCTCCTCCTACAACGACTGCTGGTTCCTGTATCGTGGCATCAGCAAGTCCTCGCTATCACAGATACCTTCAATATAATCTTTCCGACTATCCACTCCCACCTCTGCATTTAACTGCAAAATCTCCATTGCGCTCTTAATGTTACCAATACAGTGTTTAATACCAAAGAATTTCAGGAAGCCACGGAAACATCACTCCCTCCTACAAAATTGCCGACCCATCAGTGTGTTGTGCTCGCTCAGCAAGAGTCTCGAGAAAGTAATACTAAGACGCACCACTAGGCAATGCATCGCCAGTGACACCCTAGGACCGGAGCAATTCGGCTTTAGGAGTCGTCATTCAGCAACAAAACATCGTCTAGTCGAACATGTAACATGGACTTAACATGACAAAAGCCACACGGGCTGTATTCCTCGACATCGATAAAGCTTTCGACCGTCTCTGGCACAGTGGCCTTATACACGAACGAAGCGATGCTTGTTTCCTCGACGGACTCTTACGTCTCACACATTTCAGGAATGTATGTTCCAACGCAACGCTGACGTGCAGAGCAAACGATCGACAACAGTATACAAGCTGGAGCACCCTAGGGTAACATCCTGAGGCCCACCTTGTTCAGCGTGTACAATGACTTTCCTGTGACGCGAAACACGACGTTAGCCATCTACGCTGATGACACAGAAATGTTCGCGCAAATGTGGAAACCGCCGAACATATATTCATGAACATAGACAGCAGTCAGAACTGTCGAGCCTTGGCTGGAACGACGCCTTATTAAAGTAAACGTCAGCAAGTACGAAGTATTTTTGTTCATATGCAGACCAAAGCTACTGCACAAACATCAACACTGTCGACAGATAACACAACATACACGCCCAATAAGAGAGAGAGAGAGAGAGAGAGAGAGAGAGAGAGAGAGAGAGAGAGAGAGAGATCTGTGTATCTGCACCGGAAACTTACACGGCGGGACGACTTTGAATACGTTGCCAGCAGAGTGCACATGAGGCTCAAACACCTCTACCAATGCTCAACAGGTGAAGTATATTGAATATGAGGGTGACTAGGTCCATAAACATGGCACTGATTATACCTCTGATTATGTACGCAGCTCTTACACTCCTACGCCGCCTGCATATCATACAGAACAAAGTGTTATGCATCATTAGCAACGCTCCACGCTGCACACACATCATGGATCTTCACAATGAATACCCCTTTGAAACTCTCAACGAAGTATTCAAAAAACACGCAACATGACTCTGCAGGAACTCTAGACACTAACAATCCTTACTCTGGGACACTATGATCACAACCATAGGTGGAAGCATAAGCGGCCAAAGACTACTAGCTAGAGTATAACCACCTGTGGCGAGCTAACATACACCCCACAAGGAAGAACTTCGACAAGCCCCTACATATCAGCAAAGCTGACTGGATATGCCAACTGCTATTAAAGTTGACCCACATGTTACAGCAAGGAAACCTACAAGCTAGCACACTAACGCACAAACCGCCAACACTACCCTACACTGAATTCGATACATGACCCATCAGACACTAAACGATGATGACCCTAACTTAATATGCTGATGCTGACCGGGAGGCCAACTCAGACACCCAACAACAGCCGCTGAGTAAAGCCGCCGCACGACGTCAAAGGCATCCAACTGCATGATACCCCTCTACTAACAAAGCATACCCTTTTATGACTTCTCTTAGACAGCAAGAAAACCGCTATTGTTCTTACAGCCAGACCTAACTATTGCAGAGGTTTTCTTCCATAGACTCTTGCCTTGCGATTTTTTCCCCCCGTGTCCTACAAACCACTACCCTTCGTTCAACTGTCTTCCCAATCTACCTCCAGATGAGCGCGTATTAACACACTGCCGTCCGGTGACTCCAGTCGTGCCCTGAGCATAGTATCGCGCAGTGGCCGGCGACAGCACGTCAGTATCTTTTGCATTTTGTTGGTGTTTTGTTTAGGTAACAGTAAGTTGCACACGTCAACAAGTTTTTGTTCTTTTAAGTACTTGTGCCCTTTCATCATGGCAGACGAAAGAGAGAATACGATTATTTACGATGAATACGCGGTGCAGAACTTGGAGGTTGCCACTACATCACGTACGTCTCATGATCCGGTTGACAGACTTTCGGGTCACATTAAACACCAACTTATACGTCTACGTATTTCCCAACGAATATACGAAAACGAAGAAACTGCCAACTGTGTTCCAAAAACAAAAAGAACAGACAATGTGCAAGTCTTGTGGAGTTGCGTTACATCTTTGAGGCTGTTTTTGCTACATATCATATGAAAGAGGAATACTAAGTACCAAAGACAATGCAAGTATATGAAACAAATTGTGTTTATTTACGTATGTATTTCTTAGAAATTTCATGAAAGTAGAGAGAACAGGGTTGAGAACTTGCGAGAACTAATGAGATTAGTAAAACTTAAGAACTTATAATCTCCAGATAATGTCAAAAACGGCCGGTGACAAGCCAAGTAAACCGAATTAGCGCTGCCGGCGCCAAGCGAATATTTGTACGAGACGTGCGGACGGTAAACTTAATATTAATGGTTAACTTTAACCACACGTACGCAAACATCGCAGTACCCACATCCTGCGAACCTCGCTTTTGTGGAAACTAACCCTTATGCAGAGATGGCAGTAGACCCTTTGTTTCGGCCATCATGCCGGTGTGGCGTGGAGGGTCTCTACCTCTTACCAAAAAAATGTTAAGCACAGTCTAGACCTAAAGATACCTGCGACTTGCAACATCCCTTGCGAGTGCGGAACCAGTTACATCGGTCAGTCCATCCGCGCCGTTTCCGACCACTGTGCGGAACATCAAATGCATATTGAAAGTTGAAGACTGGATAAATCTGCCGTTGCTGAGCACAGCCTCACAGACAAGCATAAAATACTGATCGCTGGAACAGAAATTTTTTCCTAGGCGCCCACATACTGTGACACTGTAATTTAAGAGGCTTTAGAAATAAGAGTGAGTGAGAAAATCTTCAACTGTGACAGGAAACAATCATAGCGGTGCACGGAAACGAGATCCCGATGCAAAGAAGCGGCGGAGTGATTCGTCGCAATGTTTACGTTACGGCGGGAGAGGTGGCGCCACCAGCAATGACGTCGACACCATTTGCGATAGATGGTCGACCAATCAGAAGCCGTCTTTGGGCTACGTAAGGCCACCACAGCATCGTTTTAGACAGTCAGTTGCTCCTGACGAAGGAGATTGAGGCAGTCGTCGAAAGCTAGTGGTTTTATCCTGAATTGACGCAGCAAGGAGAATATATACAGTTTCACTGTATGTAATACAGAGAAGGTCAATGCAACACGCATTACTGTCAGTTTGCAGGGACGCTTCGAACTGAAGTTGCTTACCAAACGAAATGATGAGACAGGACAAATCACTATCTTGTACCATTACATCACAATGATAACTGTGGCAAGAAAACAGAACGAAAACCTTATTACAGAATAGTACTTTGCTAACATAGCGCGGAAGAGCAAGGCAGGAACAGCACGACATTATTGCCTAGTACTTATGCTCCGAAAGCCTGAGTGAAAACTCTCGCTTTCGCAGGGGACATGTCGTGCTCGCTTATGTCGAAGTTATCTGTATTACGATCGAGTTACTTCGATCTGCGTAATTTCTGAAGCGAGTCTGGAAATCTTGCAATAAACATTTCAATCGACTAGGCGCTCATTCACTGCTGCATATATTCCTAAACCACGATTACAACTAACTACGACTTAATTAGATTAACTTTATTTCATCGTACACTTAAGCTGCTTCCAATGTATTTCTGTAGTGTAACAACTACTGCAAACTAAATAGACAATTATTTAATGTAAAAATTTTTAGAAAACATTATTAGAGATCTTATATTAACATAATTAAAGAAACAGTCTTGATCGGAAGCCGAACATCCACATTTGCTGCTTATTGTAATGCGTTTTGTGAAATAACCAATTAAGGCAGATTGAGCTCACTGGTTTGCACGCAACTGATTTGTTGAAAGAGAAGCACAGAGAAGGAAAACCTGTTAAATTCTCTGTGTGATAGTGAGTTTTCGGAACTGACGCCAAAGCAGCGGTAAATTTCTTCAGAGTTTGGAACAAGTCATATCTGTAATGCAAACGACCACCGCTGAGAAACTATAGAAGTGCACAGGCGCTTGTGAAATGTAAGTTTTCCTGCCTTTCATGAAGGACGTTACCGGCCGCATAGGAAAAAAATTGAAAAATGTAATCTCGCAGTAATTTACAAACCCAACCGGAAGATACAATATCACCTAACACTGTACAAGGATGCTCACAAATCGCTGGAAAAAAGGGCTTCGTGGGTTCAGTGAAGTTGTGGGGAGGTATCCTTGGGTACTACAAAATAACGGCCAAAAGATGACTAGAAGAGCACAACGGTAATCGCAGAAGGGAGAGACTGGCAGATCAGTTGTGGAACATGCTTTTCAGCCAGGAAACCACCACATTCGTTTTGATATGACTGTAGTACTGGCAGCCGCAAGCAGATACCATGGACGGCCATACAGAGGCCATAGACATTGTAGAGCATCATAGGAATTCCACTAAGGAAGAACAACTTGTGAAACTGAATGACATTTGGATGCCCGTGCTGAAGATGATATGCATCAGTCTTTCACCATGGGGTGATAGCACAGGCGGATGACGGCAGTCGAGAACGGCCAAATGCTCTGATGTATTCTAAACATGAGATCACGCCACTCCGCGGAAGCACAAGCCAGTGAAGTTTAGCTGCGGTCACTAGCTAGCGAGGGTGTGAGTGACACTCAAAGAAGCTACGATCCCCCTTGGAAAGTCCTCCGCAGATGGGGAAGAAACGTTGGGTTTAAACGTTAAATCCATGGCGTAAGTCCAGCGAGTTTTATTGGTTTTGTAAAGTTATGTCAGCAAAAATTTGCGAAAATGAAGTATCTGTATGCGCAGTCAGCTCTAAGAAGATTGACTGATGAACATTTGAAAACAATTCTCTTGATTGGATGCAGCACCACCAAACCAAATCTTGAAAGCCACACTCCAGTTCCACAAAGTTGACGTTTTTGTTTGTGAGATTCCAGTATGAGCACATTAGGTCACGTAGCTATCCTAATGTTAGTGTCGACTTTTAAGATAACTTACAATGAATGCATTTAGTGGCTTCGCGTTTTGTGCATCGCACACCACTCTCCGACGATTAACACAATGCCGAACTTAGTTTTTTTGTCTTTCTCCAGAGTTTTCAGTCTGGCTTTCGAGTATTGTGCAGAGTGACGTGGCTAGCGCTCGTCATTGACAGATACTCGGCCGGCTGTGTAAAAAGTTTTGTGACCTTTGGCTTAGTGGGATGATTACAGCTGAAGCCGTACACCAAAGAAAACAATTGGAACATGATAAATCACTGCATTTTACCATTATATCACATTGATGAAGAAATGAAACACACACACACACACACACACACACACACACACACACACACACACACACACACACACACACCTCATTTCACTCGTTTACGCAAGTACAAGAAAGTATCGGTAATTTGCTGAAAGAGCAAGAATTTTACACAAATGATGAATTCATAGGATTTCCCTGACACTGATTTGGGCAGCTATGTGTATCAGTAAAATTTCATGTAATAATAATGCAATTAGAATTCTGCGTGTATTTACATGTAATAAATGAGTATATTGCTGCTATAAGCAGCTAGAAGTAATCAAACAGTAAGATTATTTAACTAAAATTTGTAAGTAACTGATACAACTGCAATTTAGCATTTATGCGAATGTGCATGTAAACAAGTATTCCAGTAACTATATATTGATGCTATTTACTCAGAAAGCTGATGTTTTAGTTTTATTAACTGTACTTTATATGTTGGCAAGGCCAGTTGTATCAAAATATACTGAACACCAGATAAACATTGTAACAGGTGGTTAAATACAATATTGCCCAGATTTGCTTTGCTGAAACCCTTTTGAATTTAAATCTAATGTTTTTCAGTATACGAGCGTGTTGTTCCTAGGTAAATGTTTCCACATTTGGAAAAACCATTTTCCATAATAACGTTTGCATTTACAGAACAGAGTAACACATGAAAAGTGAAGGATATAATTTAAAAAGAAGTAAATATGCTCCATGGCTATTACAGGGTATCGTATTGGTGGAAGTCTGAAGTAAGTACCAAGCTACAACAATGATCCACGCTCTGAAAACATCAGTTCATGGTTCGAGTGTGGTAACTCAAATGAAATACCAAGATCAAGGAAAAAGAGGAAAGCATTTTAAAATTGAGACATTCATAAACATAAGAAGCTTCTGTTTCACTTTTAGTCAACCATAAAGGAAGGATACACTGGTAATATATTAAAGATATGGTACAACATGACGCCACCGAAGAATAAGAGGAAGTGGGACAGAACACTGTTTCTACCACTACACCGGAATGGCCACTGTGGCTCGAGAACGGCAAAGAAAGTTTTACAATATGTGATTGAGTGATATCTGTTAACGTGTTCGTCAGCCATATTCTAGGCAATGTTATGGAAGCATAGATGACACAGTTTGGAGGGATACTTCAGGCTTTACTCACAAAGCAAGGAATGGGACCCGAAGATGACAAGGCACTGTATTCAATGACTGCACCTGTAAGGAGACTGTGTCGAAAAATCGCAACATGCAATTTTACAAATGATACATAGTGAAATACGTGAATGCATTCGTCAGCCAGACTCCAGAGGAGGTTGACTGATTAATTGGGGTTATGGGACTTGTGGTGTCACCGCCAGACACCACACTTGCTAGGTGGTAGCTTTAAATCGGCCGCGGTCCATTAGTATACGCCGGACCCGCGTGTCGCCACTATCAGTGATAGCAGACAGAGCGCCGCCACACGGCAGGTCTAGAGAGACTGACTAGCACTCGCCCCAGTTGTACGGACGACTTAGCTAGCGATGCAACACTGACGAAGCCTCGTTTATTTGCAGAGAAGATAGTTATAATAGCCTTCAGCTAAGTCAATGGCTACGACCTAGCAAGGCGCCATAGCAATTGATAGTTATCGTATGAAGCATGTCATCAAGAACGATGTATACAAATGATGGATTAAAGTATTCCAGAAACTACGTACTTTTCTTTATAGCATTCATTACGTATCCTGTTTCAGACCTCACGCCATCCTGCGTGAGCTTATAGCGTGCATTTCGGCCTTCTCTAGCAATATAACAAGACTAAACACCGACGTCATCAAATCCGCAATTAGGAAGTTACTTGCTTAAGAAAGAGAGTCCCCAAAAATGCGTTTATACTGTAAGGGACGTCAAACTAGAAAGTTAAGAAGCTGTTAAAATACACAGTAAGCTACGTAAGAGGTTAGGTCGAATCTAAAAACCTGAAAACAGTGGGTAAAACAACAGTCTTTGCCCGAATGAGTGGTCGTAAGTCCAAACCCAGAAAAAACGAAGAGAGGCCCCAATTTGCAACCTCCCTGCCTCTGCTCCAGGAGTAAAGCAAAACCCTGTAACTGAAAATAAAAACCACTTCCACGTAGGAAACTGGACCAGTTCAGCCATCCATGAATTATCTGCTACTTTTAAACACAATCTGAAAAGCTATACTTAGGCAGAAGGGCCAAAAGAAGGGGACATTAATGTGTGATACTGTCAGTCTGGCTCCACAATACCATTGCAGGTGTGGCTCGTTATGCAAGAGAAAACAATGGGCGAGCCTAGTATGAAACCTGTAGGCGGCATAAGACAGTGGATTCCTCTTGAGAGGAGCAGAAGGAAGAAGCCAAACTACAGAGGTCTCCTTGACCGTGCGGAGTATATTACTGAGAGCAGTAACACATCCTATGCGGTTTAACGCACGGCTTTCCGGGCGGGAAGAAGCGCCGGTCCCCGGTTCGCTCGGCGGATTTGGGTTGAGGTCCGGTGAGCCGGCCAGTCTGTGGATGGGTTTTAGGCGGTTCGGCGAATGTGGGCTGGTTCCCCTTATTGCGCCTCAGCTACACTATGTCGGGGATTACTTTGCAAACAAGTTCTCCACGTACGCGACACCACCATTACTCTACCACGCAAACATAGCGGTTACACTCGTCTGTTGTGAGACGTTCCCTGAGGCGGTCCACCGGGGGCCGAACCGCACAGTAACCCTGGGTTCGGTGTGGGGCGGCGGAGGGGTGAAGTGGACTGAAGTAGTCATCGTGGGATTGTGGACCACTGCGGCTGCGGCGGGGACGGAGCCTCTCCCTCGTTTCTAGGTCCCTGGTTAATATAACACATCATATGTCATTCCCTTTTGGGCGAAGAGAGAAGTGTATCCACATAGCTACACATGGTATCATGGAAGGGAATGGGGCAAGTATCTGCCTCTAGCCAAACAGCCAGTTCATTCCTGGGGGATGCCATCATGACTTGGGACCCAGAAAAAAGACAATGGAGCAGGCGGCATGGTCAACAGCAGAGAGGTGGTCATGAATAGTAGAGACCAAAGACTGACAAGAGTAGCATTGGTCTATATCCCGAAAGCTGTTTATTGGGTCCCTAAATATTACAACACTGTGGATGGAGGCCTGAGTAACAAAATCGAGAGCCCTTTTAATGGCTAGCAGCTCTGCTGTGAACGCACTGCATGACCCCATCTGTAAATGGTGTTCTATGCCAACAGGAGATGTTAAAGCGTATCCCGTCTTATCTGTCCTTTGTCCCCATTCTTTTCCATTAAGGCATTTCTAAATATTCAACGACGAAGCTCTTTGTTCGTAAGTCTTTCAGGTGTGGGAGCCAAATTTATTTAGAGTCTAATAATAAACCCAAAAAGCGCATTTTCCTGAAAACGTAAAATACTGTCCTTAGAGCACCAGTTGCTTGTAAGTTTCCAGCCTTCTGATGCTCAGCTGTATCTTCCTCATCGTCGTGAAGATCGGAGCAAGAGCAGAACATTATGAAGTCACCCGATAACAAAGAGAGTGACAGGACTCCTGATATTTGGTTTGTGGAACACTCTGCATTGTAATCAGCGCCTGTACAAATTCCCGATCTTTTCACTATCCAATCTCGCCACTTTCCCGAATGATGATGAAACGATAACACAAACACTCATTCTCCAGGCAGAGAAATCCCCAACCTCGCTGGGAATCGAATCCGACGCCACGTGATACAAAGGCAGTAGCGCTAGTCACTAGACCACGAGCACTGGACGACATGGCTCCTGACAGCGCAGAAAGTGCCATTGATAGCAATGGCAGACAATGTGACACTGAGTACACTGTCTTGAGGGCCCCCATCCTCTTCACATAGCCATCTGACAAGGCATCACCAACGCGATATCTGAAGCGCTGGTCCTCGAGGAATGATTGGATAAGAAGCAACAGACGTCCACGTAGTCTACATTCATGAAGCTGCGAAGGATGTACATCCCAGTAGCTTTATACGCTTTTTCAAGGTCACAAAGCACACTAACCATATGGTTTCAGCCGGAGAGTGACCCCTGTATCGCCACCTCCAGCAGAATTGCGTTGTCAAGGTGTTAGGGGCGCTATGGTCCTTGCCCAGTTTCTATAATAGAATTAATGTTACCTCCTTCCAAGTCTTGGGGACTGTTCTTCAAACAAGATCCGACTGAAATGCGAGCTGTCCTTTCGATTCAGGGCAAAAATTACTGAGAATGTCTTAATGAATCGTCAGGTCCTGGAGCAGTGTGTCTGGCCACGGAAAGAGCCGATTCCAATTCCCGTATGGAGAATGAAAGGCTGTACTCATTTTCGAGAATAAAAGGACCTTCCTTATCTCCGCAGTCCTACCAAAATTCTGAACTGCAGAGAGCTCTGGATGTCAGTGACTAGAAAAACATGCAGCTAAAATCTGGGTCATGTCTTCAAGGATGTTCAACTAGGCCCCATTTCTCGACAAGGCCGTAACGGGGCGTGTACAGTCATTGCCTGAAATTCGCCTTATTGATTCCCATACATCGTGAGCACTGAAGTTCCTCATGAGTAGGAATGTGCGTAGGATTGCCCGGGAAAGTTCTGTCACTGCATCTACATCCGAAGGATCATGAGGTAGATTATGTGAAGAACGCATGATGTAAATTTGTGTTCGAACTTTCACGGTATTTGCTTGTATAACCATGGTAGGAAGGATAGGAGGGGAGAGGAGTGGAGTGGCATTTATCATCAGCGAAACTAGCCAATCCTCTTTTAGCCCTGTCTCCAGTAATGTCCTTTCTGTGGTGGCGGAAAGCCCTTAATGCAGCTGTGTCGGTGACTAATATTAGAGTCCTGGAAGCGGAAGGGTTTCTACCAGACCAAGAGCTGTAATTCTTCCAAATGTAATCGATATGTATTTAAATTGCAGTTCAACAAAGAAGTCCCCGTGGGAACCATTTATTAGTGATGGTTCATCTTTCTCCTTTTGAGTTCATGATTTATGTGGGAGGTCAGAGGGACGTTAGCTGATGCTGATGCCTGGCTCTTTGGTTCCTGCAAGTGGAATGGAAGGAGGAGAGCTCGCATTCTGAAGGTTTAACTGCTACTCTCTTCGACTGCGAACTACTTTTTGTGGGACGTTTTGCCTCATGGGGAGGAGTTGATTGCCTGAATGGAGAGGGGCGGCTTTATTTCTGTTTGTGAGCAGCAGAATGTGGCTTCGGTTGTATGCCCATAGCCAACAGTTCCCGAATGATTTCTGGTTCCTGTGCAGCTTTTCCACTACAGATACACCATCAAGTTCATGTGCTCGCCTTTAATCTGTGGTCCGAGTTTCTATTGAGCTATCAGACTTCGCAATTGACTTCTTAAGGGTCTAGGCAAAAGAAGTAGCAAAAATCCGGATGTTGCATAGCTCTGGAAGTTTTTTAGCTTCAGCATAGGTTGTGCATCTCTTCATTTACAACTGCTAGATTTTCCTTTGCTGTTTATAAACCTCACACTGTCTGCTCTGTATTGGGTGATCCTCGAGCAGTTTATACATTTCGTAGGAAGTTTACAAAAATTGCCTTATTCGTGAGCAGAGCCTCAACGATTTCCACACGTAGCCCTCCCATTACATCCCACAGTAGTATGGCCCAATCTCTGGCATTCGAAACATCGCAATGGGTCAGGAAGAAACGGGCTAACCTGAGGACTGGTATAGCCTGCTAGGATACGTTCAGGTAATTCTAGATTGCCAAACGTTAGAAAAAATGTTGCTTATTTTCCGAATTGCCGTTAATACTTCTTAAACAATTCTGAACTGCCGTTATCCCAAACTTTTCATTCTTCGGATAACTCTGCAGGTCCATCTACATTACATTGGGGCAGATAACTCCGCCTCGACACACGTAAAGGTTGTGCACCTTTGCCTTGACTGGGGAGTCATTTAAGGCCTTACATTCCAGCAGCTTGCACTCTTGGTTTGAATTAGTTTCAACTAGAAGTGTTCCATTATGAAGTCATTTTACACTTTTTAATGATCCAGCAGTACCCTCCAGTGCGTTGTGAATATAGACAAGGGAGACCACCTTGAAGGTTCCCCTGTTCTGTTGGTTACAATGCAAGTGTTATGGCAAACTAATGCCCTGTTATTGTGATTCTGCGACTTCTTTTCGGAGGACTAACCAACTGAACTTTTTGATGAGTGATTGTAGGTATTTCCTGAAGGTACACCCGTCCCATCAGGAGTAGTACTTTGATGAGACCGTTCCAAAGGGATCCCACAAGACGCTAGGAAATCAACTTTCGACCCAGACTGAGCCTTGCATGCCTACTCAAGCATTTTACAACAGGGGGCAGCAGGTGCCCTAGAGGCTGCCTGCTAGAGACTGTTTTACCTCAACAGGTGTTCACCTTATCAGTACGTAGCACACCTTCAGGTTCAGGTTTTTTTTGTTTTGTAGAGGTGTGTGCCTTCCTCTGAGTGCAAGCGGTGAAGCCAAGGCCCCCCTTCTCTCAAACACACAACGTTCCACCACCGCTCCGCACGGTAGACACTGAAGCATGCTCTGAGTTTATACTAAAAGAGGACTGGCTCCACTTACCAGTCCCCAGACCAGGAGCCCGTGGTTGCCAAGCCTGTACCCAGCAAACGAATGCTGAACCCCCGGGGGAATGCGATGCAGTGAGATCTGTGAATGCGTTCGTCAGCCATATTCCAGACACATTTAAGGACTGTAAACAAGTGTAAGTGTAGGAGTAACTGGCTAACCAAAGAAAGGAAGCAGAAGAGGACGAGACACGGTATTCAACGACTACATCTCTGCGAAAATCATGGAACAATTTTACAGTATGTGATGCTGTGTACACTGATGATACTTTCGTGCGGTGCTATTATCATTTGTCACTAAAGAAGAGGACGAGAACACACTGCTAATGCCTTTTTATTCTCTTATTGCCATTAAGATGGTAATTGAGAAGCGAACTGCAGACAGACAATGCAGTGAAATGACAATATTTTTAAGACAGGGGGCTATAAACTTTTCCGAGTACATGTATTAAAATGTTAATGTTATTAGATATAACAAACATTTATTTATTAGCATTCCATCATCCGTAATGTTTAACAACTGTTATGTAGCATAATCAACACACGTTGTAATACTTAGAAATTGGATTGTTTTGAAGCTGCGGTGTACAAGCCGTTAATAGTAAGTCGTGTGCGATTTAATACGGCAGTTCAGCTGTGTACCCCCAGGAAGTATAGTTATTCACATAACGTGGCAGCGATTACTGTTAGCTGTGAAGTGTTTAGGTGTTGAGGAAAGTATTTGCTTTTTTTTTTGGAATACCACATTTTTTTTGCTTTGTGGTGCGGTATTTAAATACTAGCGGACTAATCTGTTTCCTAAGTGACACCGTTGTGTACCTTTTCAAAACTAAAAGTAAATGAAATTTGGTTTTCTTTGGCAGCATTATTAGCCGTTTTCCTTTCTGCCGTGAAGTTCTCAGCACAGTTGTATGTACTGGCCAACTCTTCATGTGATATTTACTTCACATGCTATTCTGTTGCTGTGGACCAGTGGCAAGCTGCATCTAACGACATGGAAGTCTAGGATGGAGCGGCCTAGCGATCTGGGGGCAGCAAGATGGGAAGAGCTGGCCAGGACCGTAGATGACACTCCGATGTTGGCCGTTCTTCGTATTGGCGGGTGAAGAAGGGGGGGGGGCAGTCTTGAGACTGTAGTGTGTGGGAGGACGACACGCTTAAGGTGAGGTCGGTTTCCTTCCTCGTGCCTAAAAAAGGAGCTGTGTTTTAGTCCCTGCTTTGTGGCGACGTTGTTTGGCTATGCTGGGCTCTACCTAAGGGTCAGTAAAGTGACGTTTTCTTCAGGATACTGCTGTTTGCACTGACAACTATGTGGTCTTCTGAAGACTGGGTGGTAATAAAATATGTTTTATGAAGTGTATGACCCTGTACCGTCTGTGATTATATTATTTAGTCTGCTACCTGTTTCGATCTTAATTTTCTGTCATTGATGATGATTTAAGACAGAAACAGATAGCGGAATAAGTAACAATCGCAGATAGCACAATGTCGTGCAGTTACAATAGAGAAATTATCGAGATGACTAGTCACTGATGTCTAGCCAACAAGCTGCCCATTAAGAAGAAACAGGGGAACTTTCAATCTCATAGCAATCAAGTCTGAGAATAAGAATGTGAAAGTCCTTGACCTGGGATTGATAAAAGATTTAGGGGATGGAAGCAAAGTACTCCAACAAATTGCCACGAGTTTTATGTTTGCTACGCATATTAAGCCAATGTCAATAAGAATCTGTTACTATACTTTTACTATGCCTTCTTCCACTCACATCTGAAATATGGAATACTGATGTGGGGAAGTACATCAGAGTCCACTTACATTTTTCAATGGCTGAAGAAAGCCATTAGAAGTTTTCTACATATGCCTGCCAGAGAAACTTACAGCGGTCAGTTCAGACCAATTAACATAATGACAATCTACTTCCTTTACACGCACACGTACCTTAAATTCAACAAACTACCAAAAACAGTTCATTTTACTCGCTTACGCAAGTACAAGAAAGTATTGGTAATTTGCTGAAAGAGCGAGAATTTTACACAACTGATGAATTCATAGAGATTTCCCGGAGACTGATTTGTGTAGCTACGTGTATCAGTAAAATTTCATGTAATAATAATGCAAATAGAATTTTGCGTGTGTTTACATGTAATAAAAGAGTATTTCTGCTATACGTAGCCATAAATAATCAAACAGCAAGATTATTTAATATTTGTAAGTAACTGATACAACTAATTTAGCATTTACGCGAACGTGCATATAAGAAGTATTCCAGTAACTATGTATTGATGCTATTTACTTAGAAAGCTGATTTTAAATCTTATTAACTGTATATTTTGGCAAGGCCAATTGTATCAAAATATACTGAACATAAGATAAACATTCTAACAGACGGTTAAATACATTATTGCCAATATTTTCTTGGCTGAAACCCTTTTAAATTTCAATCCAATATTTGTTCTTCAGTATACGAGCGTGTTGTTCCTTGGCAGATGTTTCCATATTTGGAAAACCTCCATTTTCCACAATAGCTTTTGTATTTACAGAACAAACTAACACCTGAAAAGTGAAGGATATAATTTAAAAAGAAATAAATATGTTCCATGGCTATTACAGGGTATCCTATTGGTGGAAGTGAAGTAAGTACCAAGCTACAACAATGATCCACACTCTGAAAACATCGGTTCATAGCTTGAATGTGGTAACTCAAATGACATACCAAGATCAAGGAGGAGGAGGAAAGCATTTTAAAATTGCGACACTCAAATATAAGCTTCGTTTTCATTTTTAGTCAACCCCAAAGGAAGGATACACTGGTAACACTAGAGCTATGGTGTAATATGATGCCACCGAAGAGAAAGCGGGACAGAACGCTGTTTCTACTATTACACCAGAATGGCCACTGTGGCTCGAAAACTGCAAAGAAAGTTTTACAATATGTGATTGAGTGATATCTGTTAACGTGTTCGTCAGCCATATTCTAGGCAATGTTATGGAACCATAGATGACAGTTTGGAGGGATACTTCAGGCTTTACTCACTAAGCAAGGAATGGGACCCGAAGATGAAAAGGCACTGTATTCAATGACTGAACCTGTAAGGAGACTGGGTCGAAAAATCGCAGTATGCGGTTTTACAATAGGATACGCAGTGAAATATGCGAATGCATTCGTCAGCCATACTCCAAAGTAAGTTGATGAAGTGGGGTTATGGGACTGAACACTGAAGTCATCAAATCCGCAATTATTAAGTTACTTGCTTAAGATGGAGGTCCCCAAAAATGCGTTTATCCTGTCAGGGACGTCAAACTATAAAGCAAAGAAGCTGTAAACACCGACACAGTAATCGACATAAGAGGTTAGGTCGGATCTAAAAACCGGAAAAACGGGGGTAAAAACAGCCTTTGCCAGAATGAGTGGTCATGAGTCCAAACCCAGAGAAAACGAAGAAAGGCCCCAATTTGCAACCCCTTGCCCGTGCTCCAGGAGTAAAGCAAAACTCTGTAACTGAAAATAAAAAACCACTTTCACATAGGAAAGTTGTAGGGAAGCAACCAACTCGCGCCATATAAAATTCATATGCTTTTCATTGTGTGCCAGCCTAGTCTGCTGCAAGTAGCTATGATGTCACGAATATTGCACAATACCTTGAAAGTAAAGTAAATAATATGAGAAGTATATGGTATGTCAGCAATGATGCTAAAATGTTAATGTGTAAAGTTTCAGTTTAGTAACTTAAACAGTTTTCAAAATTTGGAGATTTTACGTAAAAATCATCTGCGCGACAAAAGGAGCTAGAAACTTCAAAGTTTATGTTCAGATTCCTTTTCATTGTAGTTTAATGGAAACAGCTTGCTGGATCTCACGAAGTAATATTTTTGTTAAAATTCATGATTTTGTTTTTGTGTCCTAAAAGTCCGAAAGCAAGATAGATTAAGTAAGTGATTAGATAAAGCTAGGATGTTTACATTTAGGTCGAATGGAGATACGCTGTAATAACAAAGATGTGAGAAGTTTCAAAAAGGTAGCTGTAAAACTATAGCTGTGGCGTCTCTCCAAAGGAGAAGTTCAGAGCTTATCTATTGCGTGCAGTAGAACTAAAATAATTCTCTCGCCAAAACTATTTAACCTAGCCACATTAGAATTTTATTATAGATACTTACCTATGTGCTGATTGCACAATTAAATCGAGAATATTGGCCGTCAGCGAATGAAGCAGTTTAGTAACTTGTGTTTTGCTAGCCCAGCAGCTAGTCAGCAAGGCAAATTTTGTCGGCTGCGCCTTTGGCGGTCCGCACCGCGGCTATATAAATAAGAGCGTGCGAGCTAGAGTAAGGCCCCAGTTCCCTTCTAGATTTATATCAGTGCGCACTCCGTGTTGGAAGCCGTGTCACGTTTGTGCAGTTGCCAGGAACAGCCTTGGATGCCGTATTACGTAACTCGTTATGCACATAATGAGTTAGCATTGGGGTAAAGTGTTAGTTACGGTACGATTCCAGTGATTTAGTCTCTCAGTTTGCGGATGTATTTTCACGTGTCGCTGCAGGACAGACTTTCTACCATTACTAGCGTGGCCTTTGATGAATATTAACATCTAATTTTGGCGAGCATTCCCTTTGAACATTTACATCGATAACAGTCATTAAACAGTTTCTTTATCTAGGGATAATAAGATCCATACAATAGACTGAACAGCTCTGATAGTACAATAGCTGATATGGGTAATCATTTATCTGGAATTTCATGCTTTATCGTTTTCGGAATATAGTGAAAATTGTTACAGTAAACTGAATTTTGATGAATCCCAGACATAATCCTAAATCCTAAGAGTAATGAACTTCAATAAGCAATAACTATATTCTCCATCATAGTGGGCACAGTGAACTTTAATTGCAGGCATCAAGTTTTGCTGATCGCTTTCTGTTTGCCAACAGTGCAGTTAGAGAGCCTGTGTAGAGAACAGCAAACAATACAAATATTATTATATAACAATTTTCTTTTCAACCTGCCACCCCACAAACTGGACAAGTTCAGCCATCCATGAATTGTCTGCTACTTTTAAATGCAAGTAATCTGAAAAGCTATACTTAGGAATAAGGGCCAAAAGAAGGGGACATTACACTAATATATGGGATACTGTCAGTCTATCCACAATCCCATTGCAGGGGTGGCTCATTATGCAAGAGAAAACAATGAGTGAGCCTAGTATGAAACCTGTAGGTGGCATAAGACAGTGGATTCCTCTTCAGAGGAGCATAAGGAAGAGTGCCAAACTACGGGAGTCCTTGACTGTGCAGAGTATATTACTGAGAGGAGTAACACCATATGTCATTCCCTTTTGGGCTAAGACAGAGGTGTATCCACATATTTACACCTGGAATCATGGAAGGTAATGTGGTAAAGTATCTGACTAGCCAAACAGCCAGTTCATTCCTGGGGGTCCCTCATGACTTGGGACCCAGAGAAAGACAATGGAGCAGGCAGCATGGTCGACAGCAGAGAGGTCATGAATAGCAGAGACCAAAGGCTGACTAGTATCAGTCTATAGCCTGCAAGCTGTTTATTGAGTCTATACATATTAAAACACTGTGGATGGAGGCCTGAGTAACAAAATCGAGAGCCCTGTTAATGACTAGCAGCTCTGCTGTGAACACACTGCATGACCCCATCTGAAAATGGTATTCTATGCCAATAGGAGACGTGAAAGCGTATCCCATCTTATCTATACTTTTAGAACTATCATGATGGAACATAGTCGCACCCTGGAACTCTTCAGGGATGGAACATAAAAGACACTGGAATATGATGGGAGCGACAGTCAGTGACATGTATTCTGAATGGGTTGGTCAGATGGGGCCAATTCCTGAACATCCGTCGAAAGCTGGATTGGACCACTGCAGTGAAAGTCAATTACTGAGGTGATGCTGAGATTTTCAGTGCCTGTTGAGCCAAAAAAGTGCGTCATAGAATCTCCTGTTGGTTCACCAGCCTCTGCACCGACTGAATTTGGCTATGAGAAAGGCTTCAGTCGATATCCGAATGCCCTCATAGTGGACAGCGTCTAACATCCTGAGATAGGAAATACAGTCTGATCTATACACCAAGCTGATATAATCTAAACATAATCCACGAAATTCCCTGTAAAACTGCAGGAGGTGAGGCCTGTCAGTCCCCTTGCTCTCCCACTAAGACACTTTAAATTATTCAGCGACGAAGCTCTTTGTTCGTAGGTCTTTCAGGTGTGGGAGCCAAGTGTATTTAGAGCCTAATAATGAACCCAAAAAGCGCGCAGTTTCCTGAAAACTGGAAATACTGTCCTTGGAGCACCAGTTGGTTGAAACTTCGATGAGCTCAGTTAAAATTGATCCACATAGTGTCAGGCTAGAACCAAAAACCAGTTTTAGTGGCCCAGGTTTCCAGTCTTCTGATGGTCAGCTGTATCTACCTCGTCGTCGTGAAGATTGGAGCAAGAGCAGAAGACTATAAAATCATCCACAAACAGTGTTTGACAGGGATCCTGATATTTGGTTTGTGGAACACACTGTATTGTTATCAGCGCCTGTACAAATTCCCAATCTTTTCACTGTCCAGTCTCACCACTTTCCCGAATGATGATGAAATAACACAAAAACTCATTCCGCGGGCAGAGAAAATCCCCAACCTCGCTGGGAATCTAATCTGACGCCTCGTGGTACAGAGGCAGTAGCGCTAGTCACTATACCACGAGTTGTGGACGACAGGGCTCCTGACAGCGGAGAAAGTGCCATTGATAGCAATGGCAAACAATGTGACACTGAGTACACTGTCTTGAGGGCCCCCATCCTCTTCACATAACCATCTGACAAGGCTTCACCAACGCGGTATCTGAAGCGCTGGTTCTCAAGGAAGGATTGGATAAGAAGCAGACGTCCATGTAGTTTCCATTAATGAAGTTGCGAAGGATGATTTACATCCAAGTAGTTACATATGCTTTTTGAAAGACACAAAGCACACAAACCATATGGTTTCAGCCTAAGAGTGACCCCTGTGTCACCATCTCCAGCAGAATTACGTTGTCAAGTTGTTAGAGGCGCTACAGTCCTTGCCCAGTTTCCATAAAACAATCTTACCTCCTTCCAAGTCTCGGGGACTGTTCTTCAAACCAGATCCGACTGAAATGGAAGGATCTGTCCTTTCGATTCAGGACACGAATTACTGGGCATGTCCTAATGAATCATCAGGCTTTCCCGAAAAAAGTACCTTCCTTATCTCCGCAGTCCTACCAAAATTCTGAACGGCAGAGAGCTCTGAATGTCAGTGACTGTAGAAAAACATGCAGCTAGGATGTCCAACGAGACCCCATATCTCGACAAGGCCGTAAGGGGGCGTGTACCGTCATTGCCTGAAATTCGCCTTATTGATTCCCATACATCGTGTGCACTGAAGTTCCTCATGAGTAGGAATGTGCGTAGGATTGCCCGGGGAAGTTCTGTCACTGCATCTACATCCGAAGGATCATGAGGTAGATGATGTGAAGAACGCATGATGTAAATTTGTGTTCGAACTTTCACGGTATTTGCTTGTATAACCATGGTAGGAAGGATAGGAGGGGAGAGGAGTGGAGTGGCATTTATCATCAGCGAAACTAGCCAATCCTCTTTTAGCCCTGTCTCCAGTAATGTCCTTTCTGTGGTGGCGGAAAGCCCTTAATGCAGCTGTGTCGGTGACTAATATTAGAGTCCTGGAAGCGGAAGGGTTTCTACCAGACCAAGAGCTGTAATTCTTCCAAATGTAATCGATATGTATTTAAATTGCAGTTCAACAAAGAAGTCCCCGTGGGAACCATTTATTAGTGATGGTTCGTCTTTCTCCTTTTGCGTTCATGATTTATGTGGGAGGTCAGAGGGACGTTAGCTGATGCCTGGCTCTTTGGTTCCTCCAGGTGGAATGGAAGGGGGAGAGCTCGCATTCTGAAGGTTTAACTGCTACTCTCTTCGACTTCAAACTACTTTTTGTGGGACGTTTTGCCTCATGGGGAGGAGTTGATTGCCTGAATGGAGAGGGGCGGCTTAGTTTATTTCTGTTTGTGAGCAGCAGAATGTGGTTTTTGTGGTGTCACCGCCAGACACCACACTTGCTAGGTGGTAGTTTAAATCGGCCGCGGTCCATGTAGTACATGTCGGACCCGCGTGTCGCCACTGTGATCGCAGACCTAGCGCCACCACCAAGGCAGGTCTCGTGATACGAGAGTGGACTCGACCCCAGTTGTACGCGAACCTAGCTATCGCCCAGTTGTACGCGAACCTAGCTATCGCCCAGTTGTACGAAGCCTTTCTCTCTCATTAGCCGAGAGACAGAATAGCCATCAGAAGTTAATGGCTAAGAACTAACAAGGAGCCATTTGTATCAGTGCCTATAGCTTCGAGTATTCAAGAGAGATGTATTCCAAGGAATCAATAAAAGTTAAGTAAAAAGCATCTACATACTTTTCTTCTTATTCATACATAAGTTCTCATGTTCCAGACTTCACGCCCGTCTGCGTTATGCCGAGCGTGCACTATCGGCCACAGCGTTAGTTTAGCATTCCTTTACAGCAATCAACATCACGGTGTCGGTCCAGCTACCGACACTACAATTATTGGCGACGAGGATGGGATAAGGACCTTTTTCTGATTGCTTACATTTATTTCTGATTGCTTACATTTCATTGTGTCATGGCTTCGCCACATTCTCCAGATGTACTGTCCGAATTTTATCGCTTGCAGAATCAGCAGACGCAGGCGTTACTGGATGCCCTTGGACAGCTCGTCCAGGGTCAACGTGCGCTGCACACCGATGCGGCCGCAGCCGCTTCACCGCTACCGCAGCCACAACCTGCCGTTGCACCGCCTTTTAGGCACTACGACCCGAACCACGAGACCTGGCAAGAGTGGTCTCGTCAGTTCGCCTTCCACCTTGCTGCCTACAGAATTCAAGGTAATGAGCGGCAGCCGTTTTTGCTTTCTTGTGTCGGTGTGTCCACATACCGTGTGATAGTGAAATTGTTTCCCCGACGCGACGTAGCAACTTTGTCATACGAGGAAATTTTGTCTGCATTAGATGCCTATTTCAAAGAAACAGTTAATGTGGTTGCAAAACGGTATACGTTTTTTCGTACAAAACGTACGGCCGGTCAAACTAATAGGGAGTGGGTAGCAACATTGCAAGGACTTACTAGGGACTGTGCCTTTGAATGTGACTGTGGTCTTTCTTATTCAGATACAATGGTGCGTGATGCAATTGCACAGAACGTTTCTGATGTTCGCATACGGGAGCAAATTTTGAAACTGGTTAATCCCTCCCTTCAACAAGTGATAGACATATTGGATAGACAGGACACACTTGACTGTGCTCAGGAATCTTTTGAAACTTCGCCCGCTGTGTGTAACATTAACCGGCCCGCCGGGCGCGCTCGCGCAACGCGGCCCGGTCAACTGCCCTCGCGGCCGTCCGCACAGCTGCCGCCGCGTGCTAAGCCAGGTGTGCCGCGCCAGCCCACAAATGTAGTGAAATCATGCCCGCGGTGTGCTACTAGACATTCGCGTGAACATTGCCCGTCACGCCAAGCTATTTGCTTTTTCTGCAATAAGAAAGGACATGTTCAAAGTGTTTGCCAGAAAAAGCTCAGGTCAGACAATCACAATCATTCCAGGCCCTTTGCTTCGCGCCGGAATCGAACCAAGGACACTCAGGCTCGTGGACCTTCGCCTATGGACATTCATGTCGTTAATTCCACTTCGTCCAGTGACACTTTCTCTAACAGTGACTGTGATCGTCCCACAAAAACTGTGCGTCGACGTCGCCGGAAATCACGTCCATTAGCCAGTGATTCTGTACCAGTGTCTGTTCCACTTGCACAAAACAGTCGCTCTTGTCGTCAGCAGGACAATAAACTTTTTGTGGACTTAGACTTTGAAGGCAAAGTGATACCATTCCAGCTCGATACCGGAGCTGCAGTTTCATTGCTCAATCACGACACGTACAAACAACTGGGCAAACCTCCGTTGCGTTCCGCAAATGTTAAGCTAACTACATATTCCGGACAGAAAATTCCTGTGTTAGGACAGTGCAGCCTTCTTGCAACATACAAGGGACAAACAAAACTTGTGTCATTTTACGTTCTTCGTTCTTCTTCTGCAGTGAACTTATTTGGTCTAGATTTATTTAAGTTGTTTAACATGTCTATTGTAAATCAGGTCCTATCAGTGAATCAGACTGTGCCTACAGACAGTGTTTCTCGGCTGTGTGACGAATTTGCAGACATTTTTGCACCGGGCTTAGGTTGCGCTAAAAACTATGAAGCACATTTAGAACTGCAGGTAAACGCGCAACCAAAATTTTTCAGGGCGCGCAATGTTCCCCACGCATTGCGTGATGAGGTCGCAAGAATGTTACACGATCTCGAATCACAGGGTGTAATTGAACGTGTGCAAGCTTCTCTCTGGGCCTCACCCTTAGTCATTTTGCCAAAACCTTCCGGAAAATTGAGACTTTGCGTGGACTTCAAGGCCACAGTGAATCCACAGCTAGTGACTGCTACTTTTCCTTTGCCCCGCCCGGAAGATCTTTTTGCTAAACTGTGCCCGGGAAAATATTTTTCAAAGTTGGACCTAGCCGATGCGTACTTGCAAATACCGGTGGACGACGAATCCCAGCGCGTATTGGTGGTTAACACGCATCTTGGGTTGTACCGCTTCAAAAGACTGCCTTTCGGGTGTGCATCCGCCCCTGCCTTGTTTCAGCAATATTTACAAACTATTTGTGCGTCGGTCCCTACTGCAGCAAACTATCTGGACGATATAGTGATCTCCGGACAGACAGAAGAAGATCATCTTGCGAATTTACGAACATTATTTCAGGTCTTGCGGCAAAATGGTCTTCGCTTGAGGAAGGACAAATGTGTGTTTTTTGCTCGTGACTTACCATACCTGGGACATGTCATTAATGCCCAAGGCATACATCCGAGTCCAGAGCACCTCCGTGCCATACAAGACTTGCCTTCCCCTCAAAATCTGAAACAGCTACAGAGTGTGTTGGGTAAAATTAATTATTACCATAAATATGTGCGCAATGCCTCTTCCATTTCAGCTCCGCTTCATCGCTTACGCCGTAAAGGTGTTCCGTTCGTCTGGACGACGGAATGTGCACGCGCCTTTCGCCAGTTGAAATCGGCGTTACTTTCTAATACTTGCCTTACGCCATTCGATCCCCAGAAACCCCTTTTGTTGATGGTAGATGCATCGGATTTCGGGATCGGTGCTGTGCTTGCGCACAAAGTTGGCTCCCATGATCGCCCTATTGCCTTTGCGTCTAAATTGCTCTCGTCTGCGCAAAGAAATTACTCGCAGATAGAGAAAGAAGCTTTGGCTCTCGTGTTTGGTGTTACTAAGTTCCATGATTTCTTGTATGGTCGTCACTTTACCATCATCACCGACCACAAACCTTTGACATCGCTTTTTCATCCGACCAAGCCGGTACCTCCACGTACAGCGCAGAAATTCATTCGCTGGTCTATTTTCCTCTCGCAGTACCGCTACGATATCTTGTATCGGTCCACTGCTAAGCACGGAAACGCCGATGCGTTGTCCCGTTTGCCTGTTGCTGAGGATAAAGCATTCGATTCTTCCGAACTTGCTTGCATGTTCATTGATTCGGAAACCGATGAAGTGGTCGAATCGTTTCCGATTGATTTTCGTCGTGTAGCTACAGCCACAGCTGCTGACCCTGTCCTTGCTACTGTTTTACGTTTTGTTGCTACGCAATGGCCTTTGTCAAAGTCTCGGATCGAGGATCCGTTGGTTCGCCGATTTTTTGCTCACAAGGAGAGACTTTTTGTTCGACGTGGTGTTTTGTTGTTGCGTTCTGATAATGATCAGTCCAGAGTCGTGGTCCCACGTTCGTTACAGTCCTCTGTTTTACGGCTTCTTCACCAAGGACATTGGGGTATAGTGCGAACGAAACAACTTGCTCGTCAGCACTGTACTTGGTTCGGAATCGATGCTGCGATTACGAATATGTGTTCTTCGCGCCCGGCGTGTGCCGAACAACAATCCGCACCGCCGCGGAAAGTCTTTGCATGGCCAAAAGCCACTTCCCCTTGGCAACGCTTGCACATTGATTTTGCTGGTCCATTCTGGAATGCTCGATGGTTGGTTCTGGTCGACGCCTTCAGTAATTTTCCTTTTGTTGTCCGGATGTCTTCCACGACGTCCTCCGCCACCATCCAAGCGTTGTCTGCTATCTTTTGCATTGAAGGTCTTCCGCAGACTATTGTTTCCGACAATGGCCCACAATTCATGTCCGCAGAATTTCAGTCATTCTGCCAGGCCAATGGTATTCAACATCTGACATCCGCGCCGTTTTCGCCTCAGTCCAACGGTGCCGCTGAACGTTTGGTCCGGACTTTCAAGTCACAGATGTTGAAATTGAAAGAGTCGCATTCTCGGGAGGACGCATTGTTGCTCTTTTTGTCTTCGTATCGCTCTCAGCCCCGAGATGGTCGCTCGCCGGCTGAGTTGCTCCACGGTCGTCCTCATCGCACCTTGATGTCTTTGCTGCATCCGCCGCATCAGGTTCCTGTGCAGCGGCAGACTCCTGCTTTTGCTCCAGGCGACGTTGTATTTTATCGCAACTATCGCGGTTCACGGCGTTGGCTCGCAGGGCGCATTCTTCGCTGCCTCGGCCGCGCGATGTATTTGGTTTTGGGGGCCTCTGGTGAGGTGCGTCGGCATCTCAATCAGCTGCGCCTCTGTCGTCGCTCGGGTTCTGCCGCTCCCCGTCTGCTTTCAGCGACGGTGCCGTCCGGTCAGCGCCCTGGGGACCCATCTACTGGCTCGCCTCATCCCCAGGTGTTACCGACGATGCCTTCCATTTTGCCTGATGGCGACGCGCCGCCGCCGCAGCAGCAGCAGCCGCCGCCGCCGCCGCTTGTTCTCCCGCCGGCGCCGCCCGCGTTCGACGCTGCGTTGCAGCCGCCAAGCGCCTCCCAGGGTCACGCGCCGCCGATCGCTTCCAGTGACCAGCTGTCCTCCGCCATGGAACGCCCGCCCGCTCCGGACCACGTGACGTCATCGCGCGTCGGCTACCCCGACGCAATGGAGGTCGACACTTCGGCCCCTCATGTCTCTTTACGGGCGCATACACCGCATGTTGACGTGCACCCTGGACTAGTTTTGCAGGCGTTTCCTAGCTCCCCTCGGACCGGATGGCCGGGTGCGGGTGGCACAGCCTCGCCTGTTGTTAGGCTCCCCACCTCATCGCATACGTCAACATGTGGTCCTCCCCACGGCGGGCGGAAGCCTTATTACACGACCGTTCGCCGATTTGCGGGGGAGGAATGTGGTGTCACCGCCAGACACCACACTTGCTAGGTGGTAGTTTAAATCGGCCGCGGTCCATGTAGTACATGTCGGACCCGCGTGTCGCCACTGTGATCGCAGACCTAGCGCCACCACCAAGGCAGGTCTCGTGATACGAGAGTGGACTCGACCCCAGTTGTACGCGAACCTAGCTATCGCCCAGTTGTACGAAGCCTTTCTCTCTCATTAGCCGAGAGACAGAATAGCCATCAGAAGTTAATGGCTAAGAACTAACAAGGAGCCATTTGTATCAGTGCCTATAGCTTCGAGTATTCAAGAGAGATGTATTCCAAGGAATCAATAAAAGTTAAGTAAAAAGCATCTACATACTTTTCTTCTTATTCATACATAAGTTCTCATGTTCCAGACTTCACGCCCGTCTGCGTTATGCCGAGCGTGCACTATCGGCCACAGCGTTAGTTTAGCATTCCTTTACAGCAATCAACATCACGGTGTCGGTCCAGCTACCGACACTACAGTTTTGGCTGTACGCCCATCGCCAACAGTTCCCGAATGATTTCTGGTTCCTGTGCAGCTTTTCCACTACAGATACACCATCAAGTTCATGTGCTCGCCTTTAATCTGTGGTCCGAGTTTCTGTTGAGCTATCAGACTTCGCAATTGACTTCTTAAGGGTCAAGGCAAAAGAAGTAGCAAAAATCCGGATGTTGCATATCTCTGAAAGCTTTTTCAGCTTCGCCATAGGTTGTGCTTCTCTTGACTTAAAACTGCTGGATTTTTCCTTTGCTGTTTATAAGCTTCACACTTACTGCTCTGTATTGGGTGATCCCTCGAGCAGTTTATACATTTCGGAGGAAGTTTACAAAAATTGCTTTATTCGTGAGCAGAGCCTCAACGATTTCCACACGTAGCCCTCCCATTACATCCCACAGTAGTATGCTCCAATCTTTGGCATTCGAAGCATCGCAATGGGTTAGGAAGAAACGGGCTAACCTGAAGACTGGTATAGCCTACTAGGATACGTTCAGGTAATTCTAGAGTGCTAAACGTTAGAATAAATGATGCATATTTTTCTGAATTGCCGTTAACACTTTTTAAACAATTCTGCACTTCCGTGATCCTATACTTTTTCCTTCTTCATCTAACTCCGCAGGATCCATCTACATTACATCGGAGCAGGTAACTATGCCTTCACACAAGTGAAGGTTACTATACACTTCTGCCTCGACTGGGCAGTCATCTAAGGCCTTACAGCCCAGCGGCTTAGATTCTTAGTTTGAATTGGCAGTTTCACCTGGAAATCGTTTTACACTTTAGTTGTCCAGCAATACCCTCCAGTGCCTTGTAAATACAGATAGAGGAGACCTTCTCTAAGGTTCCCCTGTTCTCTTGGTTACAATGCAAGTGTTATGGCACACTAATGCCCTGTTACTGTGATTCTGCGACTTCTTTTCGGGAGGACTTACCAACTGAACTTTCTTTGATGAGTCGTAGGTATTACCTGAAGGTACACCCGTCCCATCAGGAGTAGTACTTTGATGAGACCGTTCCCAAGTGGTGCCACAAGACGCTAGGAAATCAACTTTAGACCCAGGCAGAGCCTTGCATGCCTAAGAAATCTTTTTACAACAGGGGGCAGCAGGTGCCCTAGAGACTGCCTGCTAGAGACTGTTTCACCTGAACAGCTATTCACCTGATCAGTACGTAGCACACCTTGAGGTTCAAGTTTTTTAGAGGTGTGTACCTTCCTCGCAGTCCAGGTGGTGAAGCCAAGGCCCCCGTTCTCCGAAATACACAACGTTCCATCGCCGCGCCGCACGCTGGTCGCTGAGTATAGTGACAGAACTGGCGCCACTTAGCAGTCCCCGTATCAAGAGCCCGTGGTTGCCAAGCCTGTACCCAGCAAACGAATGCTGAACCCCTGGGGGTGTATGTGATGCAGTGAGATCTGTGTATGCGTTCGTCAGCCATATTCCAGACAAAATTAAGGACTGTAAACAACTCCAAGTGTAGGCTTAACTGGGTAACAAAAAGGAAGCAGTAGAGGACAAGACACGGTATTCAACAAGTAAATCTCTGCCGAAAATTACGAACACTTTTACAATATGTGATGCTGCGAAATCAGTGAATGTGTTCAACAATATTTAAGACATAGTTAAGGGACAACGAACAAGTTTATGGGGTTCTTCAATCTTAACTGCGAACCATTTCTGAGGCTAGTGACTGAAGTAATAGGAAGACTGAACAGGACATAAAAATGATCATGCTTCAGGATAGGACAAAATTTGAAAATAAAGTACTTAACGCATAGCCATGTGGAAGAAAGCAGCATGATGTAACAGAGCAGGAAATAATTATGGAAGCTGAACAGCTTAACATCAGCGTTGACTGAGGTAAGAGGTAAACAGAAAAGGGAAGTGTTCAGTAATAAGAGGAAGTTGCGCACTATCCTACTCTTGTGTTTAACATGTGAGCACATGTGGGTATAGGACTTTAATTTAGAATTACTTTGTAATACCTTTACTGAAGTTATTTGAAAAAAGGGAAAGGTAACACAGGGGGAAGAATCTTCTCTATCTGAATTTAATGGATTCCATATCAGTAATACATACTTCGACCATAAGATGCAGCGTAAGTACACCACGAGGAATGTAAGTGGTCAGTGTTTTGTTGTTGATTACATCATGAATAGATCCATTCATCGAAGTCAAATATTAGATCTGAGAACTTTAACATCAGCCAATGCAGGACCGAATCATCGGCTGGTGATATGTAAACTGAACCTGAGACTAAGACAAAAATAAAACAAAAACAAAATTGAGAGGCAGACTGAAGAAAATTTAAGCAGAGGAATGACTTACATTGAAGGAGAATATCGTTAAAATCTCGTGCTTAAACCAACAAGATGTAGAAGCTAGGCAGACTGCTCTAGAAAGCGTGAAAAGCGTGAATTTGATTGGCGGTAGTGTTACATACGAAACAACATGGTTTTTCAAGACGTTAAGGAATTAACTACTCGAAGAAGGAAATGTATCTAAAATTTAAAGCCAGTCGAAGTCACAAAAATCATGCAGAGTGTAATGTCACTGTCAATAGTTTGAAATTTGGAAGAGTATCATCGGGAGTGATACACAAAATGTATGGAACGAGACCTTTATGGATCACGAAACGAAGAATGGTGAATGCTGAAAGAGCAAAACGAGGATACTGTCGCAGAAGCAGAGTAGCACCGTGGTGTAGCGGTTTTATTACTAAGGGTCATGAGTTCAAAACTCACCTGGACTGTACAATTTTAATTTCTATATTCGGTTAGAGTACATTCTAGAAGTATCCACAATTGTCAAGAATCCTTGTACTGTGATGTTCTGTAACTGTATATATACTGTACGTGTTCTGGCCTGAGGTAGTTCACTCCGATCTCTTACGTGCTAGTGCTGAATAAACCTTCGTTAAGTGACGTTAGTGTCCGTCATTCATCTAATTACACCTTCTCCTACGTGACATTATTCTGGTGGAGGCGCTGGGTATTTGAACTTGCGACACCGCACATTATCGACGACAGAGTGGTTGCCATCAGGCCACAGAGCCCCCGTTTACGTGGCGAGAAACCCGAGTTCGAGACATATTCAGCAGATCACAGTCTATCTTGGACATAAGAACAAGACGACGCTACGATGACAGCAACTGTGTGCCACCACATGAGACATCCTTCCGCCTTCTCTGCTGACGATGGCCAAGACCCAAACAAGTGGCTGGAGGTATATGAGCGTATAGCCAAATTTAACAAGTGGGATGACACCATGTGTTTGGATAACTTATTTTTCTACTTGGAGGGTACTGCCAACCAATGGTATGAGAACAACGAGGAGAATTTCACAAGCTGGGAAGTATTCCAGGCGGAACTGCTGAAGTATTTCGGCGACACACAACGACAGAAGTGCAAGGCTGAAGATAAAGTGCAGGGCACAGCGTCCAGGAGAAGTTACAGCATCCTACATTCAAGACGTCTTGAAACTGTAAAATAGTGGATCCTAGAATGAAGGAGGAAGATAAGGTTGCACATCTCATGAAGGGTGTGGTTGAGGACATGTATTAAGCCCTACTCCTGAAGGAGGTTTCGACAGCGGACGACTTCATAAAATGGTGCCAGTATATCGAGACACTGCATAAAAAAAGAATTACACGTAAGAAGTTTCAACGGCTTCCAAACGTCGTATCTATGTCTGCGATGGAGAAAGCAACTGATTTCACAAGTTTTCTTCGTCAGATATGAGAGGAAGTCCAGAAGGCCCTTTGACTGCACAGTGAGAGGAAAAAAAAAAAAAAAAAAAAAAGACGCTTCAAGAGATCATACGGGAGGAAGTGGAACAGACATTGAACCCAATCTCTCGTCCTTCATTTCCCCTTAAAACGGTGAAAAAGTCCAGACAAGCGGAGTTACGTTCCTATAACGCCGCATAAGGAAACTGTTTAGGCACCAAGGAAGACTGACGTCTTGAGGACCCAGGATAACCAACCAGTATGTTTCCACTGCGGACGACCGGGACATGTGGTGCACTATTGTCGAGAAAGGCGGCGGATATTTGATGACGCCCGAGCCAGAAGACAGCAGACCGATCTTGGCCGACAACAACTCCGGGACGACGGAGATGAACAAGAAGATGTTTGTGCAGGACGACGTAGGCCACCATCGCCGCAAGCTAGCCGCTTGAGAGGACGCTTCCCAACACGCCGATCAAGGTCTCCATCGCCGTTTAGAAGCTCCAGCCGATCACATAGCCGCTGCAACCTGGAAAACTAAAGGGTGTGACCTTCCTTGGAGGTGAGGCCGCCGAAGAGAGAAATCGGCAACTATCTATCACTACAAGAATGATAGGAAACTACGTCGATACCATCATGGATGGCCGACCAGTCCAAGTTCTTGTGGACTCTGGAGCATCATATTCAGTCTCAAATAGCAGACTGATGTGAAAAAGTTACAATGTGCTTGGTGCTCTAACCCTGCCTCGTGTTCCAATAGAGTCCAACATTGGGCCATTGTCACATCCAAAAGCCTCAAAAACCTGGATATTGCACGGCACTACCAGCTGACCATAGGGAGACAGGATGACGCCCCTTCCAAACTCTGTCAGGTTGTGCTAACGCTGTCTCACGAATACATGCCATCTTCGTCGTCTTCACAATTACCTCTCAACATCTGACTGTTCATGCCCCTCATACACCCGACCAGGCCCTGTAACACTAAACACGAACAACGCTAATTCCCACTGGTGGTCGTTCTACCAAACAAAAAATTGCATGTCTATTTACATACCCGCTGATGGTATGTAGAAGTACAATGTTAGATTGACATTCGTCCATGTCTTCTAGGTACTTCACTTTCTTGGCAGGTAGTGTACCGAGTAATGTGTAGAAAATAATTGCTGAACCACATCTGGATAATATTTTGGCTTTTATTGATCTCCAAGTGGAGCAGACAATTCCTTCTGTCGAACCATGTTGAAGCGTAAGACAGAGGTGATCGTACGAACTTTGCTGTGCGTTACTTTGCTTGGACTGAACAAGGTCTCGTTCGTACTAGACTCATTAAGTGTAGTATCAACTTTCAACATCTAAGATATATGGAGTGACAACGTTCAGATTGACGAATTCACGCAGATAGTAGCTGCGCTACAGCAGTATGCAACTCAGGATTCCATCGCATCAAGACCTGTAAATTAACGAGTGTGTGCACCTGAGCTTCATAGAAACCTCCCATGCCGAGCCTGTGGGTAAAGTCGGCGCTACCACTGCAAGATGATCTAGCTCGACTATCACCAGATCTCACTAAGGAACAACAAAAGAAGCTACTTGCCATTCTTCGATGGTTCTGAGTGCTTCAGTCGACAGGTGAAGATCAAATTAGACAAACAGACGGGGAAGCACCGGTTTAGCACTGGAGACCATCAACCAATAAGCCACAGAGGATACCGTGTCAGCAACGGAACGTCGAATAATTCGCGACGAGGGAGAGGAAATAATGATGAATGACATTCAGCCTTCGCAGAGCCCATGGTCGTCACCAGAGGTCCTTGTCAGGAAGGAAAGTGTGCGTTTGTGTTTATTACAGGAAGCTTAATAAGATAACTAAGAAGGACGTTTACCCTCTTCCACGAATTGACGATACACTGGTTGTCTGAAGGGGGCCAAGTTTTTCTCAACGATGGACATGTACTCGGGATACTCGAAAATCCAAGTAGATGAGGCTGATCGTGAGAAAACTGCATTCATGACCCCTGAGGGCCTCTATGAGATTAAGGTAGTGCCGTTTAGTTTGTGTAATGCACAAGCAACTTTTGAACGGATGATGAATAATCTTTTACGTCACCTGAAGTGGAAGATGTATCTCTTATTTAGGTGACATTACAGTGTTCTCACAAGGGAACCTCCACATCGCACCCCCCCCTCCCCCCCCCCCCCGTCAGATTTAGTTATAAGTTGGCACAGTGGATAGGCCTTGAAAAACTGAACCCACATCAATCGAGTGAACAGGAAGAAGTTGTGTGAAACTATGAAAAAATTAAGCAAAATAGACGAACTGAGTAGTCCATGCGCAAGATATGCAACATAAAGGTTGAGATGAGCTCAGGAGCGCCGTGGTCCTGTGGTTAGCGTGAGCAGCTGCAGAACGAGAGATCCTTGGTTCAAGTCTTCCCTCGAGGGAAAAGTTTATTTTTTATTTTCAGTTTATGTGACAAACTCTTGTTTTCCTCACTTTTTTGGGAGTGATTATCACATCCGCAAGAAAACCTAAATCGCGCAAGGTAGAAGAATCTTTTTACCCGTTCGACAAGTGTACAAGTTAGGTGGGTCGACAACATATTCCTGTCATGTGACGCACATGCCGTCACCAGTGTCGTATAGAATATATCAGACGTGTTTTCCTGTGGAGGCATCGGTTGACCTATGACCTTGCGATCAAGTTTTTTCAGTTCCCATTGGAGAGGCACGTCCTTTCGTCTACTAATCGCACGGTTTTGCGGTGCGGTCGCAAAACAGACGCTAAACTTATTACAGTGAACAGAGACGTCAATTAACCAACGGACAGATCATAACTTTGCAAAAAACTTTTCACTCGAGGGAAGACGAGAACCAAGGACCTCTCACTCCGCAGCTGCTCACGGGACCACGGCGCTTTTGAACTTATACTCTCCGTGATGTTGCCTATGTTGCGCATGGACTACTCAGTTCGTATATTTTGCTGATTTTTTCATAGTTCCACCCGACTGCTTCCTGTTTTCTCGATTGATCTGTATTCAGTTTTTAAAGGCCTATTTACTGTGCCAACTTACAACTAAATCTGAGGGGGGTGCGATGGAGAGGTTCCCTTCTCAGAGACATGAACAGGAGGACGTCAAGATATCTTAAATTATGCATGCCTTAAATCGGTCAGAGGATGTGAGAGGACAATTTAAGGTAGTTAATGGATTGCTTTGCAAAAAAAAACTGATCCGTTTGGAAAGATGTGGCTACCAGTGATTCCTGAACACATGCGCTTAGATGTTCTACAGGAATTCCATGAAATACCTGAGGCTGGTCGTACAGAATTTATTAAGACATACGACAGAATCCGCAAGAGATTTTTCTGGCCAGGTTTATATTTTGGAGTGCCCATCACTGTGTCGCACTGTCCAGAGTGCCAGGAGATAGGTAGTTCCTCAGAAACCACCTAGCCGACTCCCACCAATTCTCCAGCCGAAACGCCTTTCCAACGTGTTGGGATTGACCTCCTCGGACGATTTCCAACGTCTGATAGTGGCAACAGATGGATTATTGTTTGAACTGATTATCTGTCACGTTATTCAATTACGAAAGCCGTGAAAACAGCCGAAGCATCCGAGGTCGCCAAATTCATCGTGGATGACATTGTATTAAAACTCGTTGCCCTAAGTCGTTAATTTCGGATGAGGGAAATCTTTTCAATTGAATCTTGTGGCAGAGAAACAGTCGGCGCAACATTACTCATCACATCACACGACTGCCTACCATCCACAAACTAACGGGCTTACTGAACGCCTTAGTAAGACTTTGGCCGACATTTGATCAATGTTCGTCAATGTTGAGCAGAGCAACTGGGATGAGGTGGTACCTTTCGTGAAGTTTGCCTACAACACCGCCAAACTAGACCACACGATTTACGCCATTTTTCCTGGTGCATGGGCGTGAAGCGACTACGACGATGGAAACCGTTTCCGTTACATACTAAGGACGTGGACGACGACTACATCGTCCAGGTGTTGACCAGAGCTGAGGAAGCTCGGCAGTTAGCTTGGCTCCTCACGCTGCAGGCTCAAGAAAATGATCGCCGAAGGTGTGACGCGAGACACCGTCCTGTTGTCTTCCAGCCTAGTGACCTCGTCTGGATATTTACTCCTGCTCGAATGGTCAGTCTCTCTGGGAAGCTCCTCAGGTGCTACTTTGGACCATATAAGGTTGTAAGACAGTTGTCTGATGATACTTATGAAGTTGATTTCGACCCCGACACAAGACGACGAAATATCAGAGATACGTTCCACGTCCTTCGAATGAAGCCCTATAAGGATCCTACAACCCAGGGTAAATTCGAAGCAGCAGCGACAGACAAGTGGAAAGGTGACGAAGAGCGTAGTAGCAAAATAAGTTCTAAGATCACCGCCAGGTCGATCAGTCATCGGGAGTCTGAGTATGCAGGACCGATGACTCGTTCCCTGATTAAGGACGTAACACCAAGACGCTATTCACTTCAAGGAGGGAGAATGTCGCAGAAGAATCTGAGTAGCACCGTGGTGTAGTGGTTATGAAACTAAACTGTTGCATGTTGGGTCGGGTGTTCAAACTCACCTAGACTGTACAATTTAAACCTCTGTATTTGGTTGGAGTACCATATAGAAGTATCCACAAATGTCAAGAATCATTGTACTGGAATGTGCTGTTGCTGTATATATACTGTATGTGTTCCGGCCCAAGGCAGTTTGCTCCGCGTTATTATGTTCAAGTGCTGAATAAACCATCGTTAAGAGAAGTTTGTGTTCGTCAATGTAATTACACCTTCTTCTACGTGTCAATATTAACCATTACATTCAGACACAATGGTAGCAAAATTCTGTGGGAAAATTTTGAAGGACGAAGCAAAGGTGGAAATTTCAAGTTATCAAATAATCGAATAGACTTAATTTTAAGTTATGTTACATGAATTATTTTAAATTCACATTGCAAATTGATTTTTGCATCGTGTAACATTCTAAACATTTCCAAGTTTATTTTTGTTTTATTAGAAGAAGGAAATAGAGGTGTGAGTAATTCCTACCCAGCACCTTTACACAATACAGAAACTCTTCTACGGAATGTTGAGAGTTCTCAAGAAGAAAAGTTCTGTTTTCAAATTTTGCTTTGCTGAGACATTTTTGTGTTACGGGGCAAGTGATCAAAAATTCTCGTTGCAGCATTATGCACCCTTTTTTACGCTACGGAAAACCTTACTGTGGCGTAGATTAAGTCACTTTTTCCTTCTGATATTTTAGTTATGTACATCATTGAACACTTTGAACTGTAGTTGATTATTTACACCGAACTTCATGAAGGAAGATAGTGTGGAGTAGTAGTCAGAAAGCCCAACTTCTTAAAGAGGTGTTTACAAGACAATCGTGGGTAATCATCACATTCTTACAACATATTTTTGCGCTATAAAGACTTACTTTCGTAAGAAAGAGTTACCCCATAACATTATTCCTCATCACATTTTTGAATGAAAATATGCAAAATATGTCAACTTTGACTGTATCGCCACAAGATTTGCAATGATTCCAAGAACATATGTGGCTGAACTAAATGGTTTTATGAATTCCAAAATGTGTTTTTCGAATTCAAATTCTCATCAATATGGACCCCCTAAGAATTTTTCAGTTTCCACGATATTTATTATTTTCTCACCATGTTTCACATCTGTCATTGGTGTAATACCCCTAGATGTGCAAAATTCAACGTTGTGTGGCTTTAAAACTGAGTGATCTTTCGCAGAAAACCAGTCAATGACATTTTTACAAAATTTCGTTTATCAGTTCTGTGTGTGTTCCAATTGATTACAATACTCATCTGCAGAAAAAACTAATTTTCCTTGTTATGTATTAGACAGAGTTTACACGTATGAGTAACAGTAGTAGACCCACGAGTGTACTAAGGGGAATCCCACACACAATTTCTCCTGTCAGAATTGTGTCCCTGGACTATATTGCTCGAATTACTAAGTGCTTATAGTTGCATTCTTTTGGTTACGTAACACATCCATTGGTTGGCTATGCCATCACACCCACAAAATATCAATTTAACAGAATGCTGTGATTCACACAGCCAAATGGAACCGATGACCTTCCTGTTTGGTCCACTTCCATGATCCACCAACACAGTCTCTCTAAAGAAGTCGCAGAAGATAGCAACCGGCTTTATATTATAGAGTTCTTGTAAAATCGCCTGAGTGAATATGTAACTAGCACTCTCAGAGTAGCCTTTCTCAAACCGGAACTGTGGTTTGCTATGGAACTATTATTGCTAAGGTGAGATACCATTCTAGCGCATCTCACTTCCTCAAAAATTACGGAGGTGAGGAGTGGAACAGATCGGTAGTTATTGACATTTGTGTAATCTTTCACAAAGAAGGGTTTAACAGCGACATTTCAGTCTCTCTGGAAAAACGTCTCGAGTTACACACACATTACGTATCTCTGATACGACTGGGCTTATTACATGGGAACAGATCTTTAGTACTCTATTGGAAACGCCATAAAAAGCAGGTGAGCTTTTAGTTTTAAGAGACTGTATAATTTTCTTAATATCAGAAGGAGAAGTTTGTGAAATTCATGTGAAAATTTTATGAGAAATCCATTTTCGACATACTGCTGTGATTTTGCTTTAACTGTTTGTCCTTATACTTTCTACTATACTTAAGAAAAGATCATTAAATGCATTTGCTACATGTGACTCCTTATTTATAGCCCTTCCATTCAGTTGAGTAATGATGTCTTGTTCTGTGGCTGGTTTTCCTTTTCTCCAATTTCACTACATTCCATTTAGCCTTAAGTTTAACATTTGTTAGTGATTGAGTAGTTTTTGTAATGTGCTACTACTGCAGGAGCCCTGACTTCTTTCCGAAATATACATTTGCCTTTCACTTTCACTTTGTACTACTTCTGGATTCTTGCAATCTTTGCCGCTGGTAGCCCCGCATACGGCGGAACCGCACCATCTGTTTCATCCTCTTCTGGTTACTCTCCTCTTCTAATTTTTGTTTGCTGTCGCAGTTTTTCCAGAAGGAATCGAGTGATTTATACTAAACAAATCAACAAACGACGGAGCTGATTCTCCTTGGTATACAAAACGGGTCAGAGCACACTTGCAGAAACAACGAAAAGACGAGACGAATTTAAACGAACGCAAAATCTCCAAGATTGGTGATCGTTTTACAGAAGCGCAAAATGTAGCGCGGACTTCAATGCGAGATGCATATAAAAGTTTCCACAACGAAACTTCGTCTGAAAACCTGGCAGAAAAATTCTGGTTGTATGTGAAGCATGTTAGCGGCTAGACAATGCCTCCTCTATGCGATAGCAATGGAAGCACTATCGACGAGTGCTGCCAAAGCAGGGTTACTAAACACAGCCTTCTGTAATTCCTTCACCAAAGACGACGAAGCAAATATTCCAAATTCTAGTCGAGAACAGCTGCCAACATGAGCAACGTGGAAGTAGATATCCTCGGAGTGGTGAAGCAACTTAATTCACTTAATAAAATCAAGTCTTTTGTCCAGACAGTATATCAGCTAGGTTCTTTTAAGAGTATGCCGATACAATAGCTCCGTCCATATATACTAGCGTTCACTGGACGAAAGATCCGTACCGAAAGACGGAAAAGTTGCACAGGTCGCACCAATATTGAAGAAAGGTAGGAGTAATTCACTAAATTACAGGCTCATATCAATAACGTCGATAGGCAGCAAGATTTTGGAACATATATTGGGCTCGATCAGTATGAATTACCTCGAAGAAAACTGTACTGACAGTGTCAACATCGTTCTTGTTAAACGCAACTAGCTCTTCTAGATGTAGTTGTTTACAAGGGATTTCAAATTTATTCCGTACTTCTATTTCCAGAAGCCTTCTGACACTGTACCAAAGAAGCGGCTTAGAGGGAAATTGCATGCTTGTGGAATATCGTCTCAGTTACGTGACTGGATTCGTGATTTACTCTCAGAGGTCACAGTTCGTAGTAATTGACGGAGAGTCATCGAGTGAAACTGAACAGTTCTGGCGTTGCCCAAGGTAGCGTTATAGGTCCTTTGCTGTTCCTTATCTACATAAAATATTTAGCAGACAAGCTGAGCAGCCGTCTTAGGGTGCTTGATGATACTGTCATTTACCGACTGTTAAAGACATCGGAAGATTAAAACAAATTGCAGAATGATTTAGAAGAGACCTGATGGCGTAAGAATTGCAGTTGACCCTAATCAACGAAAAGCGTGACGTCACTCGCAGGAGTGCTAAAGGCAATCCGTTAAAATTCGGTTACACGATAAATCAGTGAAATCTAAAGGCCGCAAATTCAACTAAATACTTAGGAATTACAATTACAAACGACGTAAATTGGAAGCAACACAGTAAATGTTGTGGGGAAGGCTAATGAAACATTGCGTTTTATTGGGAGGCCACTTACAAAATTTACCAGACTCTACACTATGCTTGTCCGTCCGGTTTTGGAGTTTCTCTGCACTGTGGGGCGTCTTTACTAGATAGGACAACGTAGTACATCGAGAAAGTTCAAAGAGTAACAGCACGTTTCGTATTATTCCAAAGTAGGGGAGAATGTCATGATACAGGATTTTGGGTGGATACCGTTTAAGAAGAGTTCTTCGTTCCGGCGGAATCCTCTCACGAAATTTTAATCACCAGCTTCCTCCCCAAATGCGAAAATATCTTTTGACGCCGACCTCCATCGGGAGGAACGATCAACCGTAATAAAGTAATCGAAGTCAGAGATCGCACAGAGATATATAGGTGTTGGTTTCTTTTTTTCGCGCTATACGAGACTGGAGTAACAATAATTGTGAATGTGGTTCGATGAACCCTCTGCTAGGCACTTAAATGTGATTTGCAGTGTATCCATTAGATGTAGATGTTCACTTTTGATGTTTCAACTCACTCAGTGTGCCCTTCTTGTCACAGGTGGACACAGCCCTGTTTAGTAAGGTGTCTAGTACGGAGGTAAGTTACGCTGGATGGTGACAACTTCTAGCGTCGAGGTAAAGGTCCGAATGTGTCAGTATGCCTCTTGTATTTTTGCTAACCGGTATGTCCACTAAGGCTAAGCTGACGTTTTCCTTTATTTCCGTCGTGACCTTTAAGTTCTCATGTATACCACTGAGTAGTTGGAGGAGCTCTAGCGGATTTCCGCTGCCCTATGGACACACCTCAAAGGTGTCATCTATATGTCTCAAGAATGATTTCAGTTTAACACGAAAGGTATTCAGCACTGTCTCCTCAAAGAGCTCTATGTACAAGTCAGCAATGCCTGATGCTAAAGGGAACCTATAGAAACTATTTACTCCTAGAACTTCCCACCACATTTGAAGTAGGTCATGCATGCCCAAATAGTTTGATTATGCCGTCATCGGAGTGTCCCTTTAGTGCTGAAGAATCCTCCAACGGCATCCGTATGAATAATGGCGTCACATTGAAGCTAACTAACAGATATTCCTCATCCAGACACAGTCCTTTGAGTATCTTTACGAATTCCGTCAAGTTTACGTGGTGTGGACAGAGCCACATGCATGATTTTAACATCTGAGCCACAAGTTTGGCAATGTTGTATGTCTGATAGTTTGTGTTCAAAACAGGTAACAGTGGAGCCACCTCCTCGTGAATATTCGGTAGCCAAACAGTCGTGATGGTGCTCTCAGGTACAGCCTTCTGATAGTTCTTTTCCAGTCCTGAGATGTTTAGCAGCTCTATAGTTTCATGTCAGTGATGTAGTCGCGTCCTTTCCCACTTGTTTCTAAGCAGGATCTTGCAGAAGAGTGCCCCTGTAGTTGCCCTGCTGCCGAAATTGTGTTTTGACCTTTGAGCACCCTGCATGTATCCCTTCTTACTTCCTCGGCAATTTCTGAACAGAGTCCTATTACAGCTTATTCCAAACAGCTGATGTGCCTTTTGGCAACATTTTTGGAACCAGGGCGAAGTTTAGGCCTTTCGACAGCACTGAAATAGTTGGCTCATCAAGTTTTCCTGAGAAATGAATGAAAACATCAGTGCTAGTTCTGTCTTATTGTTGTCGCACCCCTGGAAGACACAGGAACTTTAACTGCTGCTCGGTGGCTTTCTTCTTGATCAGTTCTTCATTAGCGAAAGTGTTGACATCTATCCATTACCATGTGTGTGCTGGGAGACGCTTCAATGTTAGGCTGTTTTCATACCAAAGGCAGCCACTTCAGCAGTACGGATTTGAATGAGAATGCCAGATCAATTTTTTTTAACCCAGAGCCAGTGACGTTCACTATGTAAAGATTGTACCAAGGGTGGGCCAACAGTAAGCCCGTGTGGTCCCAGACACCATGACTGACCCATGTGAACTCTTCTGTTGAGAGAGATCATTTGGAGTTCTAATGGCTGCTTGGGTTGGGTGCAGGGTCACACGTGAATGTGGTTCACGTTGATCCAGTAGCTGGGATTATACTAGGCATAGCCTACACCAACAGGAAACAGTAAACTAACTGGGCTGTAAGAGGATATTTTAAACGGGGAGGCATTGCCATGAGTGTTTAAACACCAGTGGTTACAGGTGTTAGGGCAGCACCTTCTTTTGGATAGGTAATCCAGAAAGAAGTCCTAAGAGTGGTCAGCATTGAAAATGCTCCCAGTTGGTGCACATTGACAGCGCAGAAAGATACGTATAAAGCTTCTTTTCTGTGTTTACTTCGTAGATTCTTATGAGTTTCGTATAGGTGTAATTTCGAGTTTTAGTTACTGCAATCGTAAATTCAGGCAGATTGTAGCGCAGTCGTTAGGCATTTGTACAGGTTAGTTCACAAATTCTTTGCGTGTTTCCCTTGCGTTATCTAGGCATGGGCTCTTGTTTCAGTAACTGTTGTTCAACATCGATTAGAATGGACAGGGACTGTGATTGCTGTGTTCGGATGACGGCTGAGTTTGCGTCCCTTCGCTCACAGCTGCAGGCAGCGCTGACTTCGGTCACGCAGCTTGAGGCTGTTGCCAATGAGCACCACAGTGGGGAGCTGGACTTGGGTATCACGGGGATGTCAACCTCGTCCCGTCTGTCCCCAGATCGGTCTGCCGCTGTGGTTGCCCCGGTTGCTGCCCGCAGTGGGGTTGAGCCCTCGCCTGTGGTTGATTGGGAGGTCGTTCCAAGGCGTGGCAGGCAGCGAAAGACGACCCCAGAGGCTGATCAGAAAGCCTCCCTGATGCGTCTGACAAACATGTTTCAGGTACTGTCTCTGGCTGAGCCAGATGCAGCCGCCTGCCCTGTTTCAGAGGATGATTCTCAGCCTTCAAGGGTGGGCTTATTGGTAGTTGGGAGCTCCAATGTCAGGCGCGTAATGGGGCCCCTTTGCGATGTGGTGGCTAAGGAGGGGAAGAAATCCAGTGTGCACGCCATGTGCATTCCGGGTGGAGTCATTCCTGATGTGGAAAGGTTCCTTCTGGATGCCATGAACACAGGGTGCAGCCAGCTGCAGGTGGTGGCACATGTCGGCACTAATGACGTGTGTCGCTTTGGATCTGTGGAAATTCCCTCTGGATTCCAGCGGCTATCTGATTTGGTGAAGGCTGTCGGTGTTGCTTACGAGATGAAGGCAGAGCTCACCACCTGCAGCATCGTTGACAGAACCGACTGCGGACCCTTGGTGCAGAGCCGGGTGGAGGGTCTGAATCAGAGGCTCTGACGGTTTTTCGACGGTGTTGGCTGCAGATTCCTTGACTTGCGCCCTAGGGTGGTGGGGTTTCGGGTTCCGCTGTATAGGTCAGGAGTTCACTACACTCAGCTGGCGGCTACACGGGTAGCGGAGGCTGTGTGGCGTGGACTGGGGTGGGCTGCAATCTCAAAGGGTGCATGGCAAATACAGAACGTGCTTGGATCAAGGAACAGTTGGAATTATTGTTGTAAATTGTTGTAGCTGTGCTGGGGAAGTCCCTGAGCTTCAAGCGCTAATAGAAAGCACAGAAGCGGAAATCGGTTACAGGTACAGAAAGCTGGCTAAAGCCTAAAGTAAGTCCTGCAGAAATTTTTACGAAGCCTCAGACGGTGTTCAGGAAAGATACATTAGGCAGAACTGGTGGTGGAGTGTTTATGTCTGTCGGTAGTGGTTTATCTTGTAGTGAAGTCGAAGTAGATACTCTGTGCGAATTGGTATGGGTGGAGGTTATACTTAACAGCCGAACTAAGTTAATAATTGGTTCCTTCTACCGACCCCCAGACTCCGATGATATAGTTGCTGAACAGTTCAGACAAAATTTGAGTTTCGTAACAAATAAATACCCCTCTCACACGGTTGTAGTTGGTGGGGACTTCAACCTTCCCTCGATATGTTGGCAAAAATACTTGTTCAAAACCGGTGGTAGGCAGAAAACAATGTTCCGAGATTGTCCTAAATGCTTTCTCCGAAAATTATTTCGAGCAGTTAGTCCACGAACCCACGCGAATTCTAAATGGTTGCGAGAACTCACTTGACCTCTTAGCCACAAACAATCCAGAGCTAATAGAGAGCATCATGACTGATACAGGGATTAGTGATAAGGTCGCTGTAGCTAGGCTCAATACCGTTTCTTCCAAATCCACCAGAAACAAACGCAAAATAATGTTATTTAAAAAAGCGGATAAAGTGTCACTAGAATCCTTCCTAAGAGAATCTCCATTCCTTCCGAAATGACAATGCAAATGTAGACGAGATGTGGCTCAAATTCAAAGCTATAGTAGCAACAGCAATTGAGAGATTCATACCTCAAATTGGTAAGAGACTGAACTTATCTTCCATGGTACACAAAACAGGTCCGAACGCTGTTGCAGAGGCAACGGAAAAAGCATGCGAAGTTCAGAAGAACGCGAAATCCCGAAGATTTGCTAAAATTTACAGACGCGCGACATTTGGCACGGACTTCAATGCGAGATGCCTTTAATAGGTTCCACAACGAAACGTTGTCTCGAAATTTGGTAGAAAATCAGAAGAAATTCTGGTCGTATGTAAAGTACACAAGCGGCAAGACGCAGTCAATACCTTCGCTGCGCAGTGCCGATGGTACTGTTACCGACGGCTGTGCCGCTAAAGCGGAGTTATTGAACGCAGTTTTCCGAAATTCCTTCACCAGGGAAGACGAATGGAATATTCCAGAATTTGAAACACGAACAGCTGCTAGCATGAGTTTCTTAGAAGTAGATACCTTATGGGTTGCGAAGCAACTCAAATCGCTTGATACGGGTAAGTCTTCAGGTCCCGATTGTATACCGATTAGGTTCCTTTCAGATTACGCTGATACAATAGCTCCCTACTTAGCAATCATACACAACCGCTCGCTCACTGATAGATGTGTACCTACAGATTGGAAAATTGCGCAGGTCGCACCAGTGTTTAAGACGGGTAGTAGGAGTAATCCATCGAACTACAGGCCTATATCATTGACGTCGGCTTGCAGTAGGGTTTTGGATCACATATTGTATGCAAACATTATGAATCACCTCGAAGGAACGATCTATTGATATGTAAGCAGCATGGTTTCAGGAAACATCGTTCTTGTGCAACGCAGCTAGCTCTTTATTCGCACGAATTAATGGCCGCTATCGACAGGGGATCTTAAGTTGATTCCGCCTTTCTGGATTTCCGGAAGGCTTTTGACACCGTTCCTAACAAGCGACTTCTAATGAAGCTGCGGGCCTATGGGGTATCGTCTCAGTTGTGCGACTGGATTCGTGATTTCCTGTCAGGAAGGTCGCAGTTCGTAGTAATAGACGGCAAATCATCGAGTAAAACTGAAGTGATATCAGGTGTTCCCCAGGGAAGCGTCCTGGGACCTCTGCTGTTCCTGATCTATATAAATGACCTGGGTGACAATCTGAGCAGTTCTCTTAGATTGTTCGCAGATGATGCTGTAATGTACCGTATAGTAAGGTCATCCGAAGACCAGTATCAGTTGCAAAGAGATTTAGAAAAGATTGCTGTATGGTGTGGCAGGTGGCAGTTGGCAGTTTACGCTAAGTAACGAAAAGTGTGAGGTGATCCACATGAGTTCCAAAAGAAATCCGTTGGAATTCGATTACTCGATAAATAGTACAATTCTCAAGGCTGTCAATTCAACTAAGTACCTGGGTGTTAAAACTACGAACAACTTCAGTTGGAAAGACCACATAGATAATATTGTGGGGAAGGCGAGCCAAAGGTTGCGTTTCATTGGCAGGACACTTAGAAGATGCAACAACTCCACTAAAGACAGCTTACACTACACTCGTTCGTCCTCTGTTAGAATATTGCTGCGCGGTGTGGGATCCTTACCAGGTGGGATTGACGGAGGACATCTAAAGGGTGCGAGTTGGGATGGAAGTCATTAGAGCAAAGACGTTTTTCGTCGCGGCGAGATCTATTTACTAAATTTCAGTCACCAACTTTCTCTTCCGAATGCGAAAATATTTTGTTGAGCCCAACCTACATAGGTAGGAATGATCAAAATAAAATAATAGAAATCAGAGGTCTAACAGAAAGGTTTAGGTGTTCTTTTTCCCAGCATGCTGTTCGGGAGTGGAATGGTAGAGAGATAGTATGATTGTGGTTCGATTAACCTTCTGCCAAGCACTTAAATGTGAATTGCAGAGTCATCATGTAGATGTAGATGAAACCTTCAGTCTGAGAAAGAACTAAACAGCGTAATTACAAATTGGTCAGCAAACACAGGTGCTGCTTAAAATTTTTCTCCAATGAGCAGAAATTTCATTTCCACCAAGGTTTCTGAAGGGCTAAGAAGTAAATTTTATGAACTACTTATCTGCTTTGTTGAAAGTGTCATCCAACACAATTGATATAACCTAAATCTCTAAATGTCATGCGATCACTGGTACAGATACATTACATGTTACAGGAGTTAAGTTAGATTGTAACTTTTATAGGTCAGAAATGGAGGATGGAGTTGCTACATGCATCAGTAGTTGCCGTTAATTTAGCAATATATTCAAAATTTCGCCTAGAGCAGCATTTGCAAGCATATGCAATGAAGTAGGATTTCTGTCATGGATAATAGTGTATACCGATCACCAGCAGGTAATTTTAATCTGTTCATGGATCACTCTGAAGCTCTATTGGCCTATTTAACAACAGCGATTTCTGGTGATTTTATGTAGATTTTCAAGGAAACTCTTCCCGTAAGAACTTACTGCAATCAGTAGGATTGTCATTCAACGTAATTCATACTGTTAACTCTCCAACTATATTAGCGAAGGGCTCGAATATGGCCATGTATAATATCTGTATAGACATCTCTAATGAATAAGTTTATAAATCTAATAAGAAATATTCTTAGACCATGATATGCAGTTCCTTTTACTGAATGTTAATACTGATCAGAATAAATTTAGTACAGCTTAATTCAGGAGGGTGGTCAGTAAGCCACAACTTTGTTTTAGGGAACTCCCCAGAGATATAAATGTAAGTAATGTGTATAATTCTCGTAGCACGAATAAGAAATACAACAGTTGTTAATTACGTTCTTAATTTGGAAACAGCTTTCCCCAAAACTAACCCACATTAGACCAAAGTCTATAGAAAGTCTAATTACTCATGGAATCAAGGTGTCCTGTAACATGGAAAGGAAGTATCAGACAAATGGCTGTGATGTAAAAGCTATGTACCATTACGAAACTTGCTGCAGAATACGGAAAATAGTAATATGGACATCAAAAAATGCATTATCAGAGAGACATCAGATAAAAAAGAATATGAAGAATAGTGCAGTAGAGCCAGAGATGAAGAGCACATAGAATTAATAGAATGATATGCAGGATAATGTTTGTGATCTGTTGCAGAACTTTCCAATAAGCACTTCACAAGTTACTGAAAAGATTGCATTGTCAGGTTCATTAAATGCTGCCATGGAACATCTCAGTCACTATGAAGAACTATAATAATATGGGCACAACCCTCAACACCAGTAGAATTAATGTCCACCATAAAATCTCAAAAACCAAAAATATACGACTATGATATGTCAACAAATTTTATTAAGTAATGTGCCTCCAAGTTGACAAATTTGAAATTATTTATGCACCTAGCTCATCAGTGGAACATTTCCTGAGTGGTTGAAATATGCTGAAACTAAACCTTTGTATAAGAAAGCAGACAAAGAAATATTGTTGGACATCAGCCCAGTTTCACTTTTTCCAACATTCAAAAATTGTAGGGAAGATAGTCTTTTTCACCATCTGACCGCAAATAAAATATTATCCGAGTCACAGTTCACATTTCTGAAGGGTTGCAATACTGAGAATGCTACCAACACATGCTGTGAAGATGTACTTAAGTCATTAGAAATGAAATTATAGGCTACTGGTGTATTTTATGATGGGTCAAAGGCATTTCCCTGTGTAAATCACAATATCTTTTTAAGTAAATGAAAATATTTAGTGATAGGAAATGCTGTGAAATTGTTCAAATCCTATGTCCCAATAGAAAAAAGCCTGTCAATAGGAAAGAAATGTATTAAGCTACCAGCCATCATACATCCAGGAACCAACAACAAGCGGTGTCGCTCAGGGCTCCATCTTAAGGCCCTTTTTATTGTGTGTTAACGACTGTTCATGAGCAACTTTACCAGATGCCAAGTTTGTTTTGTTTGCAGACGATTCAAACAGTACAATAAATGATTCCTAGCCAGTTCTGTCATTTAAACTTTAGAGAACATACGCAATTCAGAACTTTTCGAAGATTTGCTGCCTGTATATGCTCAAGGTATGATAGCAGTATAGAGGTTGACAGTTTTAAATTTTTTGGATTATAACTTGATAAACTGAACTGGGAGGAGCATACCACAGAACTGGCATAGCATGTAAACAAATTCTGTTTGCTATATGAATGTTGACAGGCACAGGTGATATAAAAAAGCTGACATACTAGACTTCCTTTCATTCCTTAATATCATACAGTTATTTTCTGGGGTAACTAATCCAAGCTAACGTTTTCTGAGCCCAAAAACGCGCAATACGAATTATTTGTGGTTTGAACTCAAAAAGGTCCTGCACAGTGCTGTTAAAAGACCTGGAGACACACACTCCTGCTTCACCAAGATATTTATTCGTTAATCAAAACTGTAATTAAAATGCATGTTTCTTCAAACCAATAGTTTAGTTCATGGAATCAATACTAGAAATAACTTTCACGAAGATTTGAAGTCAAAAACATGGTTCAAATGACTGAGCACTATGGGACTTAACTTCTGAGGTCATCAGCCCATTAGAACTTAGAATTACTCAAACCCAACCACCCCAAGGACATCACACACACCCATGCCTCAGGCAGGACTTTAACCTGCAACCGCAGCTGTTGCACAGTTCCAGACTGCAGCATGTAGAACTGCTCGGTCACTCCAGCTGGCTTTTGAAGTCACTTTGGTCCAAAAAGGTGTTCACTATTCAGCAGTACACATTTTCAGTAACAATCTAGCAGCCATAAAAATTTTAACTAATAATAAAGTTAAGTTAGGGAAGAGCCTAAAGGATTTATTGATGGCGAACTCCTACTCCATTAATGAATTTATGTGAACAACACCCCAATGTGAACAACACCCCAATGTGAACAACACCCCAATGTGAACAACACCCCAATGTGAACAACACCCCAATGTGAACAACACCCCAATGTGAACAACACCCCAATGTGAACAACACCCCAATGTGAACAACACCCCAATGTGAACAACACCCCAATGTGAACAACACCCCAATGTGAACAACACCCCAATGTGAACAACACCCCAATGTGAACAACACCCCAATGTGAACAACACCCCAATGTGAACAACACCCCAATGTGAACAACACCCCAATGTGAACAACACCCCAATGTGAACAACACCCCAATGTGAACAACACCCCAATGTGAACAACACCCCAATGTGAACAACACCCCAATGTGAACAACACCCCAATGTGAACAACACCCCAATGTGAACAACACCCCAATGTGAACAACACCCCAATGTGAACAACACCCCAATGTGAACAACACCCCAATGTGAACAACACCCCAATGTGAATAATGTACTTCTGTAGGAATTTTGTGCAGTGATGTTATCTTTGTAAACATAGTATTATTTTTGGTTCGTTATTCGATGATGGGTGGCTACAATAGCCAAGCTTTTTCATAAACATGAAGTAAATTCGACATTTAATGTTTAGTGTCAAGTTTCCCATCCTTTTGTATGTAAATATGCTTAAGATTTCGTTTTCGGCAGTCTACAGCCACAAGGACAATTTCATTTTGAGACATGTGGAAGGTACATTAGCACATCTATTCTTACTTTGTAAATATGTATTGTGTGCTTGTTTGCTGACATGTTACATATTCCAGAAGGTCCCTCATTATGGATCAACTGGAACGAAAAATACAGTGTGTTTAGTGAAAATAGGAAGATTTATATATACAGGTAATAAAACGAGAATTGAAACACATGAAGGATTCGAAGATGAAATTGTACTAGATAAAGGAATTAGTTCAACTTAATGGACCACATCGTTGATGAATTAAGAAAATTGTCTATAAACTGAGAAAGTGGTAAATATATGTTATGATTAAGATGCTGTGTGTTAACAAATAATGGCGATAATTTACAGGTGTTACTTCAGTTTAGTTTATCAGCTAAGCAATGTAACACTGAAATTCATCTAAAAAACTAGGATTAAGGTAATATCGAAGGCACCTGCGCAATGTAAATTAGAAGTAAATGGTGTGTGTATTTAACAAATGAGGAGCTTCATCTAGGGACTTACACCAGCTATAAACGCTTTAGCATGGAAGTGGAATATCACTGAGAAAGGCAGTACAGGTAGTTGGATGCTTGCAAAGTACTGTATGGAGAATAAAATTCATGGCACTGAGGGGAAAATAAAATTATGAGACAATGGTGACCACTGTTTTGACATGCAGCAGAAACTAGAGCAAATGAGAAAGATTAGACGAAAGTTACCGGTAATGGAAATGGAGGTACTAAGATCCAATGCGAAATCATGTGGGACAAAAGAACAAGTGTGTCGATAGGATAAAAGTGTGGAATACAAAATACAAATAAATGGATGAAGAAAAATAAATCTGAAGGATGAAGTGGAAAGGAATGACCCTTGAAGAGCAGCCACGGACAACTGCAATGTAAACTACTACTACAGATGACCACCCATAAGAGGGAACAGCAGCTGGTCCACTTGACCCGTGGAATGAGGGAGGCAGATGTAACCATAGCCTGTAGAAGTAGAAATGCAACAGAGGATAAGTTACTGTATTCTACTGCAACATCTCCATGGTGACACTGAGTCTTCATTCGCAGTAAAGGATTTTAAATGTGTGATGCAGTGAAATCCACGAATGTGATGACAGCCATATTGTGGCCAGAGAAGAGGGAGCATACATATGTATTAATTTGGAGCAGAAGTCATCGAAACAGGTTCACAGGCCGAATCTAGTTCAGCCAGATTACTTACAGTCCTTCGATGCACGAACATTATGAAAATAGACACGTGCTCTTTCTGTTTCAGAATTCTCTGGCAATTTCATCTGCCCAATTAGTGGGGTGAGACTAAACTGCTGTGTTTTGGCAAAAGAAGCAAATTTTAACACAGCTAAAAGACAGCAGATTTCTGAAAGATACAAATGGTTAAGAAGCCAGACGAATATAAATCACCTTGTCTTTGGCGGAATTCTTTTTAGATACTAACCAAAGCAGATGTGTGTGGTCTTCAATGGTCACCACGCAAAAATGTGAGTAGCTTCAGTCTAGAACAGCACTTTCCAGTATTCCGCATTTCCCCTACTTCCCTTACCTGCAGCCCCCACCACTACCGCTATCCCCAGGTGTCCACTGCAATCAGTGAATGCATCAGCCACATATCTGCATGGAATCTAGTACGTGGTTCTTACTGCACAGTGAATGTTGCCTGAAAGGCATGTGTGTACAAAATTTGGGTAGAAGTCAGTCCAGTCAGAGGCATGCACATACACACGTGCATGTATGTTCCTCATCTAACTGACTGGACTGATTTCTACCCAGCTTTTTTTACACATGTGCCCTTCAGGCAACATTCACTGTGCAGTAAGAACCACCTACTAGATTCCATGCAGGTATGTGGCTGATACATTCACTGATTGCAGTGCACACCTGGGGATAGCGGTAGTGGTGGAGGTTGCAGGTAAGGGCAGTAGGGGAAATGCCGAATGCTGGAGAGAAAGTGCTGTTCTAGACTGAAGCTACTCACATTTTTGCGTGGTGACCATTGAAGACCACACACATCTGCTTTGGTTAGTATCTAAAAAGAGTTCCGCCGAAGACTGATTTTTATATTCGTCTGGCTTGTTAACCATTTGTATCATTTAGAGAAGTGCTGTCTTTTAGCCATATTAAAATTTGCTTCTTTTGCCAAAATACAGGAGAGAGTACAGTCTCAGCCCACAAATTGTGCAGACGAAGTGGCCAGAGAATTCTGAAACAGTAGGCTATTAAGTTAAGAACTGACAAAGTAAGGTCACTATCTTATGAAATAGCACATCCTCTGCACAAAATAAATAATATTTTGACTTGTCTTTCCAGAACCGATAGCATTTCTCGTTTCACCAGATGTCTATGGTCTTAATTTCATTCTTTCATAGGAAAGTTCAACAGTTAGTGGAATAACATGGTAGACAAGTTTTATATAACAACGCTCTCCTCTGCTATCATTTGCCAAAATTTCAATTCCATACCTCAAACCGTTTATGAAAAATGAGGAATGTTGTGAATATTTCACTCTGGCTTTATCACTGGCACGGTGCGATCGCAAATGAGTGTGCTATGTGATATTAGTGTTCTCGAGATTGGCGACAGATGCCTCCACCGAGGTCAAAAAATAATTCGGTGTGTTAGCTGAATATCATATGTGGCAGTTTTTTACCTGCATCTACTTTTCATCAAACTTTTTGAATTTCGCGCATTGTCTTACTTCCACGGAAATATTACGATAACTACGGCCATTAACGAAATTATGGCACGTCATAATGAACCTGACGTATAAAGCTACAAGTAGATAAAGGAATTTTTGGAACGAATAGTTTCTGTAAAATAGTTTGAGAAAGATTGCAAGGCATGCGCCTCGATTCTGTCATCTGAAACAGGTCGAACAGCGACGGATACTATTGGCCTCCCCTTCGGAACAAACTAATGAACGAACTCGCCCAGCGCTTTGGACAATTGGTCGCTGCGCATCGTCCACCGTGTCCTGCGCAAGTTAAACTACCTATTCGCAACATGTTTCGTAGGAAGTATCCACATATGCCGCTGAGTGTACCTACACAAATTTATCTATGACGACACATAGTTCAAGACGTTTCACAGTGTCTATGGCTTAATTTCAGATGTTTCTCTAGGAAAGATCTTCACATGTGCGGATACCTCATGGTTGATACGTGTCTTCAATTTATAATGTTCAGTTCGAAATTACCTTACCCAAATCGTCTTGTTTATTGTAGTGTTAGCTTATTTCGCGCTGTTCTGATACTAATTCTCTATGTAATCCAATGTCTTATCGAGTACAGCTCCCGTTTACTTCATTACGGCTAGAAAGAAAAGGAATGTGGACGCTTGCCAAATAGTAGTGAGTAAGGATCTCTTTGTTGATGCAAAGAAGAAAGATTACAATCTTCAGCGTTACTCGAAATGCAAATTCTATTAACAAGTAGAAGTTTTCTGGAAAATTACTCTGAGAAAGAAGAGCCCTTGAAACTTAATTTAGAAACCAAAAGAAATCTCTGGGAGATAATTTGCAAGCGAAGCTGAGTCGTACAAGTCACAAAATGGTGCACATTATCGCAGAACGAGGACAATCGTTTAGCGATGACTGAACAGAGAGTGTACGATGGAAGCAGCAAAATAGTAACGTCCTGAGAAAGCCAGTTTGTTTGGATGTACAGCCTTTCGGTCAGTTCAGTTGCGTGGAGAACAGAGGAAACTTGACCGAACATAACTCAAGAGATACGCGGCGAAGCTAGGAACATCTTGTGGTTTTCTCTGGCGTTGATTAGTCTGCCGATGTCTGCAGTATATCTAAAGTTCTTGCATTCATTGTGTCAGTTTAGACTTTCACATGACAGAATGAAGTACCTGTTAACAGCACGAGTGGAAAAACTGGCAATCATTTTCATGAAAGTGCAAGAAAGTAAACAAATATTAGCAAGCCTACGATCTTCATTGGAGCCAGTTCCGAGGTTTTACAGCTGATAAGAGTGAATAAGTGGCTTGAGTGAGGAATGGTCTTGTGGAACATTCAGGACTCTGAACATGCGCGACTTCGACGCACTCCGTTCATACACTGAATCATATCAGCAAGAACTCTTGCTTCTTGTGTACTGACACCAGTCAATCGTGCTGTGAAGTACATTCGAGAACATGCACTCAGTCACCATCGGTGCAACTATTTTCCTAAACCGGTTCTGGCACTTGCCTTATCACATAGCGGTGGGGTAGCTCACCTACAGTGAAGGGCTATTTAGTTTTTACCCGCTCAGAAACGAAGTACATATCAGAGCTGATCCATAGTTGTCAGATCCAACTTGGCTGCTATTTTTCATTTTTAGTAGATATCCAATCCCACTTTTCTGAGCTGAACTTTAAACTTCAGGAAAAAGGAGACCGTCTGTGATCTCTACGGGGTCGCCAAAGGATTTAGGAGAAAGCTATCTTCGTTTGAAGCACAAATGCTTCAAAGAGATTTACTTCTATGGCCGAAAATGTCAATCTTAATTTTCCGAGAAAAATAAATTCCTCATCACTAAGCGTTTGAAATCTTGACAGAATGGAGGATGTTCTGTTCCAGAATCCGTTTGATTGCGACCTAAATGATGTGTCAGTGGAACTTCGGCTCCATAATTTCTCTTTTACAGTACACTGCGACATATCCGCCGACGCGATAAGAACCAAGGGACAATTACGTTGGACTGAAAACAATTTTATTGTTGGAAATTAATAATTTGATGTCTATTGTCCCTTTTTGTCTGCCTACGTTAGACGTTAATATTTGTCTAAAGTGAATTAAAACCTTAGACATGGCTGAGATTCAGAGGTTGAAGGAAAAACCAAAGGTTTTATTTAACTTATAACCTAGGTTTTCATGTATGTTCTTAATATTATTAGTAGATTTTAAGAAGATTTTCATTCTTACTTTAGTGTAAAATGCTGTTACTTTAAACAAGGAAGGCATAGTTCTTGCGTGCATTTATTTAGCGCCCTCTGCTTCGCAATTTTTCCTTATCGCTTGAGGCTCTTGCTTTTAACACTTGGGGTTTGGCTCTGGCATGGTAAACACTTGTTACGCAAATATTTTATTTTTTTGACTCCTAATTTTATGCAGACAAGAGCCTTTAGCAGTGAGCAAATACCTTTGTTCATTTACTTTGACGTTCGCTGATTGTAATTTGGGCGCTGTCTTACGCGATGACACTTCAATTTTTGGTTTTTCTATATGACAAGAGCCGGCCGACTCCAGCTAATGTAATCTACTACCATGTGATTTAACAAGTACGAACGGTTACCACCACCTCCTCCTCCTTTCCAGATACTGGTTTGTTCGCAAAACAGGATGGAGTAGCATGTACAGCTGCATCAGTGATCCTGCGAAACTCGGCTGCTGCTCTCCGACTACTGCAGCCTACATCCTTCTGAATCTGCTTAGTGTATTCATCTCCGTCTCCCTCTACGATTTTTACCGTCCACGCTGCCCTGCAGTACGAATCTCGTGATCCCTGATGCCTCAGAACGTCTCTTAACCAATTCCTTCTCCTAGTCAAGTTGTGCCACAAATTCCTCTTCTCCCCAATTCTGTTCACTACCACCTCATCAGTTACGTGATCTACCCTTCTAATCCTCAGCATTCTTCTGTAGCACCACATTTCGAAAGCTATTCTCTTCTGGTCTACACTATCGTCCATGTTTCACTTCCATACATGGCTACACTCCGTACAAATACTTTCTGAGAAGGTTTCCTGACAAATCTGTACTCTATGTTAAATTTCTCCTCTTCAGAAACGCTTTTGTCGTCATTGAAAGTATGCATTTTATATCCCCTATTTCGACCGTCATCAGTTACTTTGCTCCTGAAAAAGCAAAACTCATCTACTAATTTGTCATTTCTTAACCTATTCCTGCAGCGCCACCTGATTAGTTTTGACTGCATTCCAATATTCTCGTTTTGCTTTTGTTGATGTTCATCTTATATCCTCCTTTCAAGACACTTGTCCACTTATGTATGTATAAATAGTTTGTAACCGTTCACACACATTTTTAGGGTCCACTCCTGAAGATGTTTTCATAAATACCGAAACCTAGGTCAACGGCTAAATAAACCCTTGGTTGTAATCTGAATTACTTTTGTAGCTTGTGCTATGACAGTTGCAGCTGAACTACCTAAATATTAAGAACCTGAAGCATGCAAGCGAATTTGAGACAAAATGTTGAAATGTACATTTGGTTAGACTACTTAGCAATGCAGCTTTTCGCAGACACGGAACAACTGGCAACATAGGGCTGTTACAGGATATGTAGCAATGTAGAATGAGCTAAGACCAGGAGTTACAGTATAGGGTTGTAATTTTACTACGAATGGAAATACTCCGAAAGACAGATTACCTGTTCCAAACACCTGGAGCTCGTGCAGATGCGAGTACTGACGCACCACCATTACCACCTCCCAATGAACCGCCTTTACCAAGACGGCATGTGCTGAAAGGCTGCCAGAGCCTCCTAGCGTAAATGTAGTCTAGTTAATTCGGAGACCTAACCGTGTCTTAATGAGAAGAAACTACACAGTCTCGACGAGTGAAACTGAAGGCTATCCATTACCTTCAAACGGCAGCTAATGCTTCAATATGTTGCTTTATATCACTTAGATTACTTTCATTGTTTGGTACACGTTCTACGGTGTGATAATACGAGTACGTCACACGTATATGTACCACCGGAACATCAAGGTCTGATGAATGTAGTTAAGGGAACCCAGACAGTCCTTTGTGTCCGGTACTATTATGGAGGTTTAGCTTTTCATTTATTGTATTTTATTACTATTACTGAAAGACTTATTTCACAGTATTTAGCTACATTTTGCAGATGTGTATTCTACTTTGCGGAAAAAAGGACTCAGTAGTGGATATTCAGACAACCACTAACGTATGTATAAAATGAGCAATGAAAGTGTTTCTATGATGGTTATGAGACATAGAATTTTCAGACTTCGTTTGTGAAAAGGCTTCGAGCATATACGAGACTATTTTGGAGCGTCCAAACGTTGGTCGTGTGTTACAGATTGTCAATGATAAACCGTATTTAAGTTAAGTCTGTATGCACTGAGGTGACAATACTCATGAGAGCGGCACATACGCATACGGGTTGCAGTAGTATCACGTACCCAAGGTATAACAGGCAGTGTATTGGTGAAGCCGTCATCTGTACTTAAGTGACTAATGTCAAAGTTTCCGCAGTGATTATGCCCGCACGACGGGAATTAACAGACTCTGAACGCGGGATGGTAGTTTGAGCTAGACGCATGGGATATCCTACTTGGGAAATGGTTAGGCAATTCAGTATTCCGAGATTCACACTTTATTGCCGAGAGTACCTAAGTTCAGGCATTACGTCTCACCACGGACAATACTTGACAGAGCAGCGGCTTATGCATGGAGTCGTCAGTGGTAACAGACAAGCAGCATTGCGTGAAACATCGGAAATCAATGTGGGGCGTATGACTAATGTATCCGTTAGGACAGTGCGGACAAATTTGACATTGAAGGGCTATTTCAGCAGGCGACCGACACGACTGCCGTTTCTAAGAGCGCGACATCGTCTTCAGCACCTCTTTTGGGCTCGTAACCATGTCGGTTGGACCCTAGACTACTGGAAAACCGTGGACTGTTCAGATGAGTCCTGATTCCAGTTGGTAATAGCTGATGACAGGGTTACAGTGCGGCACAGACTATGAAGCTATGGAGCCATGGAGCCAAGTTGTCAACAAGACACTATATATGATGGTGATAGCTCTAATTGTGTGGGCTGTGTTTACATGGAATGGACTGGGTCCTCTGGTCCAAATGAAGCCATCAGACTGGCCTTCATGTTATAGATGATAATGCGCCTCGTCATGAGGACAGAATTTTACGTGACTAGTTTGAAGGACATTTTGGACAAATCGAGTGCAGCCAGATTGCAAAACATGAATCCCATCCAACATTTCAAGGACATTATCTGGAAGTCAGTTCGTGCACAAAAACTTGCGCCTAGAACACTCTTGCAATTATGGAGAGCTTTAAAGGCAGTATGGCTCAGTATTTCTGCAGAGGACTTCCAATGAACTGTTGAGTCGATGCCACGTAGAGTTGCTGCAATATGCTGGGCAGAAATAGGTTCGACACGATGTTACGAGGTATCCCATGATTTGTCACCTAGGTGTACTTTATCGGTTGGGAGGAATGGAAGCTATTCATTTGTAAAGGGAACGAAGTTTTTTAGATACTAGTCAGTTTATTTTATCTGTTAGAAAATGTCATCGGAAGCCAGACTTATCGCATACGCACAGTTTAGGTGCCCCTCATCACTGAACATATATAAAGTGAAAATTTTGTATAACAGAACTCAAATGATTTGAGGGAATCAACCACAGTTGCAGGTATAGAGTCTGACAACTCTTTGGCATGGTCTGAACAATTATGAGATTTAAACCATCGTTAAGAGTCGTGAATGAACCTTTATAGCTGCAACTAGTTGGCCGATTCAAATTATTCGTTTACTTTCACTGTTCCTGTACAGCAGCTATGTTCAATATTTAGAACTCTAATGCTATCTCCTCTTGAACCTAGATGGATGCAATCGATAAGGCTAGGCCCGCTGCTTTCATTTATTCGTTAGTTTTCATTCTTTCCTTCCTTCATTCATTGCTTTTATCTTAGGCTTTTAACTGCTTGTAGGTAACTATATTCCAATTTTATCTGGAACCAAAATCTTAGGGGGGTGGTGGTGGTGGTGGCGGCGGTAGTAGTAGTAACTTACTTTCGATAGCAACAGAAATACACAAATACTCTGTTCTGGTTCAACTGTACTGTCTTTTTCAGTACTATTCTTTGTCTATGAGAATGTTACACATGCTTAATGGACAATAACAACCTTAAGCGCCACAATTTCTTATCTGGGGACCCAAAAAATTGTTGGAAGTGAGTGAGACTCAATAACACGTCTTGTTCAACTGTGGCTTTAACTGTAAAGTGCTGGAAATGTGCCAGTAACGGACATTAAAGGACCGTATGTGCTACTTAATGGGACTGGTCTTTCTCGAATAACCAATTAAATCAGTTGGAGCTCATTGAGATACAATCAGATGACTTGTTGAAAAAACGCAGAGAAGGAGAATTTGAACTTTTCCGCTATTTCGGTGATGCTGATTTTCCTAAACTGAAGAATCAGAGCTGGTATGGCACCAATGATTGGAGCAAGGTCAGCCCATCGGAAGATATTGACTGACGGACATTTGAAAGCTGTTCTCTTGATCAGGTACAGCAATACCTAACCAGACACTGACGGTATCTTGAAAACCAGGTCAGTTTCACACATGTCACGTTCATTCTATTTAGGTTTTGAGATTCGGATATGTGCAGATTAGGTACCACGAAAGTCTTTGTGTAGACTTTTGGGACAACTTTTGTGGTAAGTATATTGTCCCTCACTTTTTGTGAATCTCACACCACTTACCCATAGTGAACAGTATCTGCAGCTTAGTTCGTCTTTTTCCCCCACAGCTTGGCTTGCAAGTATTTTAGAGAAAACTTCTGCCATTACATCTTTGGCTAACTGTGGCTCACAGTTACAGCATTCAGTTTTACAATGTGAGAGCGAAGTCTTGACGCTTCACTGTTGTACAAGACATTCTCAGATTTGTTGTCGCCTCAGTTCAGGATACAACCTCGAGCTTTCGAAAATTTCCTCTACGTCTTCGTCAGAAGCAACTGACTGCCGAACTATTGCTGTGATGGCCTCATAGCCCAAAGACGCCTTCTGACTGGTCGGTATGTACGTCATGCTGTCGCAAATGGTGTCTACGGCTTTGTTGGTGGCGCCACCACTACTGCCGTGACGTAAACATTGCGACGAATATCTGTCTCTCCTCTGCATAGAGAGCTCGGTTCCGTGCACCGCTAAGGTTATATCCGTTGTCACGGGTGATTTTTTCGCACATTCTTATTCCTACAGCCTGAAATTACGTAGTTCCGGTATTTGGGAGCCTGGGACAAAACTTCCTAGCCACGTAAACATATACTCTAATCTGAATACCAACCAGCGAACACCACTCAAGTTTTTAAACTTTGTTTTTAATATATATATATATATATATATATATATATATATATATATATATATATATATGTGTGTGTGTGTGTTTTGGGATCAATCTTAGTGGAGGCATGGGAGTGGAGCCCGGGGTCTAGGTTAGGTTGGAAGGCAACAGTCTGTTGTGAGTTGGCGAACATACATACACAATTTCATGGTTGAAAGCCATCTGGACATACATGCCTGTAATACTAGGCACTAAAACGCTGCAGGACACAAAACAATGCAGAATACTGAACTAAAAGCTCGCGAATTGGGCTGTGCCCAAGGAAACGCTTGATGGTCTTATTCCAACAACACGTAACAAACTGATGAGGCAGTGAAGGTTCTTACTACTGCCGACCAAGACGCGATGACTGACGCCATTGCACAAACAACACTAAAACAAGACTCGACGGCCTTGCCCCAGAAAATGATGGGCCTTCTCAATGAAGAGGGCAACGGCCTTGCCGCACTGGATACAGCGGTTCCCGTGAGATCACAGAAGTTAAGCACTGTTGGACGTGGTTGGCACTTGGATGGGTGACCATCCAGGCCGCCATGCGCTGTTGCCATTTTTCGGGGTGCACTCAGCCTTGTGACGCCAATTGAGGAGCTACTCGACCGAATAGTAGCGGCTTCGGTCAAGAATACCATCATAACGACCGGGAGAGCGGTGTGCTGACCCCACGCCCCTCCTATCCGCATCCTCCTCTGAGGATGACACGGCGGTCGGGTGGTCCCGGTAGGCCACTCGTGGCCTGACGACAGTGTTTCTCAATGAAGAACCGCCTTAGGAGATACTATCAGCGTACCAGGTGCCTGTTCTGTGAACTGAACGTCAACCGACTCGAGGGTATAGTACAGGAGAAAATGCAAACATTTCGAAACGAGCAATGGTGAGCAGAAACTATCAGGGCTGGATACCAGCCGTCCTTGCGTGTGGAAGCTTGCCAGACACTTCACCAGGGAGAAACATTACATTCCCATTCTACAAGGACCAGACAGCCCAACTTACTCCGCGATGGAGAAGGCAGAGCTTATGTTACAACACTTGCAGCGTCTTTCGTGCCGTATCTGGCTCCTTCAGATCCAGTATTCACATTAGAAACGGACCAGGGTGTTAAATGACTTAGCCCACCCATGTGCGACGAAATCAGATGTACTAGCACAAACGAAATTACTTGGGCTATCAAGCATACCAGTGCTGTGAAAGCCCATGGGCTTGACGGTTTTCATATCCGTGTCTTCCAGAAGTTCACAGATAGAGCCGTAGAATATCTGGCACACACAACGAGTGCCATCTTAAAACATGAACACTTCCCTGCCTTTTGGAAGGCGGCCAATGTCCTGATGTTCAGGAAACCAGGGAAAGACTACTCCCTCCCACATAATTACAGACCCATCAGTCTGCTGTCTCGCTCAGCAAGATTGTTGAGGGGGTAATACTACAATACATCACTAGGCACTGCATTACCAAAGACCCCTAAGATCGGAACAATTCGGCTTAAGAATCACCACTCAGCAACGCAACTCCTCCATGTAGTCGAACATTTAACATATGGCTATAACATGAAGGAAGCCACAGGGGCCTTTTTCCTATACATCGAAAAAGCTTCCGACTGTCTCTGGCACGAAGCTGGTTTACCGGACGGACTTACGTCTCACACTTATGTCACGAACAAATGAACAGATGTTTTAACACTGACGTGCAAGGCAAACAACTCTCAGTTAACGAGAATTTCGCTCTCATTGAAGTATATGGCAAAAATAGCGAGTCTTCAAGGTATTGTGAAACGAAACCTGTCGTCCAAGACCGTGTGCCACGAAAATCGCAGATTCGCCACCGGGAGGCGGGGGGGAGGGGGAATTCACAGGCTGAGTAAGGCCTAAGTGTTGTGTGCGAGTGAGACGGAAGAGAACCTACGTCATAGGGAAACCCTGTAGAAGCTGTCGGTTGCCATGGGGACATAGTGTTAAACAAGACGGACCTACTATCGGCCATCAAGGGAAACATTTAGGGAAACTAATTCCGTGGTAATTCATAAATTTTCATGGTGATCCCAATAATATTTGAATTTTGGTCATATCTATAATAGTTTAGTTAATATTAATTTAACAGTAAATCATAGTTTTGTAACAAAGACCTGAAGGCTAAAATCTGAATTCTTTGGTCGATCTTAACGATCACCATTTCATATAGAAGCGCATCATTAAAATGACAAATGTAAATATCAAGTCTGTAACTTTGTTTAAAAGATATAATATCAGTACTTTCAGTTAAGATCAGATCTTTTCCTCCACACCAAAGTCACTGAACGATGACAGCGTGAAACCGTATTGAATCATTAGGTAACAATGTTCGTTGTAACGTTTAGTGCATAATAGTTACTATCGTTCGTTATTTCTTTAGTAAACAGCACATTGGTGTAAGGTTAATGGCCGTGGCATTCAACGCTAAGAAGGAAATTGTATTGGTTTTATGTAAAAGAATTTGTGTAATGCATATTATTGTTACTTTATTTAGAATGTGAAAGCGGTCAAGCTTAAGTTATTTATGTATGTGTAAGTGTAAAATAATGTAGAATAAACTGTAGCCAATCAGATGGACGGCTTCAGGAAAGGGAACTGCCCAAGTCAGTTGAGCGAGGGTATTCGCCGCACGGTAAACGTGCGGGAGACGGGCAGACACGAAAGCAGACAGTTCTGGTCTGGAAACCAGAGGGTACAGTTCGGATTGAGACGCGGAAGTGTACAATCGATGTTTCGGCAGCTAGGAAGTGAAATGAGTTAAATTTCGCGTAGTGGGGCATCGCGGGACTTGGTCTCTGAGCGGTGAGCAGCCGCGCGCCTGGTGTGAACTAACTTTTTGCGTAGTTAACGAGGTGGAGTATTTGACTTATTTCGCGATGAGACTGAATGATCGAACTGTGTGAAATGGATTATTACTGTTATATGTTATATTAAGTTTCTATGTTTCATAGAATTTCGCAAACTTGCAGTCAGCCAGACAATGTAACCAAAGGGTCAGAAGTGTCAGATTTAGGGTGTGTAAAGCGACATGTGCGGTTCAACCCCTAGACCAGTTTGAGCCAAGACATTTCGACGAAGAGGAACCGCATGTGAGCCCGAACATATTTGGAATTTTAGCTCGCACAATCGACAACACAGTATACAAGCTGGAGTACCCCAGGGAAAGACCCTGGGGCCCCATCTTGTTCAGCCTGTATGTTAATGACTTTTCAGCAACATAAAACACGTTAGACGTCTACGTGGATGATACAGCCATCCTTGCTCAAGACTAGAAAATGGAACGTAAATTCACGAATACAGATGGCAGTCAGAACAGCCGAGCCTTGGCTGGAACGATGGTGTATTGAAGTAAACGTCGACAAGTGCGAAGCAGTTCTGTTCACACACAGACCGAAGCAACTGCACAAAGATCAACACTGTTTACAGGTAACACTAAATGCACTCCCAATACGTTTCAGAGAGAGATCAGTGTACGTACGTGTGTACGTATTAAATTCCCTGCTGTAGCCTGTTGGTCGGCTTTAATAGCAGCTGGCATATCCAGGTAGTCTTGGTGATTTGCAGGGGCTTGTTCAAGTTGTCGCTTGTGGTTGTGTGTTAGTTCGCCATACATGGTTATGCTCTAGCTAGTAGAGTCTTTGCCCGCTTATGCTTCCACCTATGGTTGTGGTCAGTTTCCCAGAGTAAGGATGAAAGGATTGTTGGTGTTTCGAGTTCCTGTATAGTCGCGTGGAGTTTTTTTTAAAATACTTCGTTGAGGGTTTCAAGGTGCTATTTATTGTGAAGACATACGGTGAGTGTGGGCGCAGCGTGGAGCATTGCTAATGATGCGTAGCACTTTGTTCTGTATGATGTGCAGGAGGCGCAGGCGTTCAGTATACTTTAACTGTTGAGCATTGGTTAGGTGTCTGAGCCCCGCGTGCGCTCTGTTAGCAACGCAATGCAAATGGCGGCAGCTCCATGACCCGCAACTCGCAGCGGCAATCTGATCGATGACGGCTTCCGTAACCCGCCGAGGAAGTGGCAAGCGAAGCAGCATGCGTTGCCAACACCCCAAGGGCTCGAAACCAGCAGTCAATACGTCATAGTGGACGCGACTACGGCTCCGGACGACGGCATGACGTCACAGCCGCAACAACCTCCACGACCGTCACAGAAAAACCCGCCTATCGTGATGCAGTATCACATACAAGGAACTGTATGACTGGCTAAAGGAAAACATGAAGCAGCCGTTTTCTGCCAAGCAGGCCAGAGGGAACAAATTAAAACTGTCTCCTCCATTGAAGACTACGTGGAACTTTCAGGAGCTAGGGGTATAGCCATGTATACCTTCCCAGCTATTCAATCACCCACACTGAAGGTGGCCCTGAGAGGCGTCGTCGCTTCCCTCAAAAATCAAGTAAAAGAAGTATGGCAACGGATGGGCTACACTACACACGTCAGACTTCCACATAATGCCTGGCACCAACCAGAAATCTGGACTACGATTAGTCGTCCTTCCTGACTCCCTGGACAGCAGAAAAATCCTTCAGACCCACAGGCTCTTCACTCTGGAAGTCTCTGCAGAAATATTGAGAAAACAGCGCGAAGTCACGCAGTGTTTCTGCTGTCAAAGCAGCAATCATGTCGCCAGACACTGCACCATGGACTGCGTGTCAAATGTGGCGTACCCCACGACAGACTGCAGTGCCCAGTTCCTAAGGAGCAGCCTGCGCATTGTGGGCTTTGCGGGGGTAACCACCCTGCAAATTACAAGATGTGCCCGAAGCATAAATATGCGAGTCGGTGGATGAGAGGCCTTGCCACCACTCACTTCCAGGGAAACAGAAGACACTGTTTTAAGAGGCACCCCAGCCAGCCAGCGTTATGCTGAAGAGCAGCTGAAAGGAAAGCCACCTCTGATGGACCGACGAATCGCAAACATGCAGCAACAACAGCAATGGCCTGCACCTTGGGCACAGCAAGGACCTGCAAGAATGTCTCGTGACAATCCTGATCAGTCTACCTTCCCACCACTACATTGTAGATGACCTGAAGCATCAGCCACATCACGATGACCTGCAGCATCAGCCGCACCGCAACCACCACAGCAGCAGATGTCACCATCCTACGCCAAAATAGTGCAGCTCGTGACAGGGAGATGTCACAGATGAGTAGGGCCATACAAGCCCTGCCATCAACCTTGGCAGCAACAGTCGGAGCCGCGATTCTGAATGTGTTTCGACCTACTGGCAATCCGACACACAATGGCCAGAGCCCGTAGAATTGAAGATCTCTGCGTGGCTACCTACAATACCAACAGCATCTTCCACGACCTTCTGGAAGTAAGACAATTCCTGACACGAAAATGTTGACATATACCTCATTTCCGAGACTAAGCCAAGACTGAGCTAACATTGCCAACTACTGCTACGACAGAACAGATCGGTTAACAGTGGGTTGTGGAACAGCAATCTACATCAAGCTATCAATCAAGCACTACCCTGTGCTGGTACCAGCCATGGGAACAATTGAAGCCACAGCTCTGGCAGTGTAAACATCCGCGGGACTAGTGACTTTTGTTGCGGTGTACCGACCTCTGAAACTAGTATTAAACCAAGAGGATGCGATAGCTCTACTTCAGATGAGGGGAAAACTTCTTGTAGCTCGAGACATGAACGCAAAACATGCCGCCTGGAATTCGCCAACTACCACCTACAGTGGACAGCACCACCTGCAAGCCCTAGAGCAGGCTGATGGCTTTGCGTGTGGCCCAGATGAACCAACTTGCTATCCATCACATGGAAACCCGGACATTGAGATAGTCATCACGAAGGGGCTCAACCAGTACTTGACAGCTGAAGTGAGGCATGCCCTCAACTCCAATCACTTGCCGGTCATCTTTTGCCTTGCTGCAGAAACAACTCATCAACCACCATAGTTGAACTTCTGACGAACAAACTGGAATCAGTACGAGGACTCCATCAATCAGGACTTACCACCTCAACTGGATGCTGACGATGTTGAAGCTGCGTTGGCAACTCTTGATGAAGCCCTTAACACAGCAATCTCCACCTCGACACCACTGACCAGAAGCCAACAGACAGCATGACCAGGACTACTGCAAGACGTACTGCAAGACATACTGGACATGATCAGAGAGCGAAACAGGCTCTTCAAGGATTGGTGACTGAAAGGGAGCAGGCCCTGAAGAGATGCATCAACCTTCTACAACGAATCATCAAGGCTGTCATTATTGACTTCAAGAATTGACCGTGGACAGACAAACTGCAGGAGTTTACGCCTGACCCAGAAGCATGGGATGCAGTTAGTTTTTTCACGAAGCAGAATGCAACGATTCCTCCCCTTGAAACGCTTACTGGTATCGTCTACAAGCCTGGGGACAAAGAACACCATTGTGGACGTTTTTCAAAACACCTTTGTACCAGTTGACGACCCAATTTATGAAAACCATGTGCACTGGATTGAGGACAAAGTTGAGGATTATCTCCGTGCACCTGCTAGGGAAGAAGACATACCACCAGTCATTCCAGAAGTAGTCTGGCTGCATATGTGCCTTAAACAATCAAGAAGCACTGAGGCTTGACAACATCAAAGGGAAGATGCTGAAAGAACTCTTGCCTCAGGCCTTCATCTACATCGCCGCTCCATCATCATCATCATCATCATCATCATCATCATCATCATCATCCTGAGACTGAAGACTTATGTGACTGCCTGGAAACAAGCAATAGTTGTGCCAGTCCCAAAGACAGGAAAATCTAGGAAGGACCCTTTGAGCTATCGACCGATCAGCCTCCTCTCCCATCTCAGCAAGGTGTTGGAGAGGCTCCTAATGTAGCACATTTAGACTTGTGCATAATTATATGCTGCCAGATGAACAATTTGGTTTTCGCAGCCAACGTTCAACCACCCAACAACTTCTGCGGGTTGTGGAATAGAATGCAAGCCTTCAACAAACGGGAATACTGAGGGGCCATCTTTTTGGATTTATCTCTTGCTTTTGATAGCGTCTGGCACACAGGACTAAACTGGAAGCTGCAACATCCAAGATTTCCAAGGCCTTATGTCATTCTGCTTGCATCATATCTACAAGGTCGCTCCTTCAGAGTGAGGATCAGTAAAGCCACCTTGACGTTACGACCTGTCACCACAGGGGTTCGTTCTTGGGCTGGCCCTGTACTCCTTGTACGTAGCAGACCTCCCCCGGACACCATGTGTGGAACTGGCCCTATACATGGATGACACAGCTGTCTACACCCAGAGCAAATGGGCCCTAATCATGCACCACTGACTACGAGATGCATGCCGCAACATTGAGAACTGGTCCCACAAGTGGAGACTCAAATTTAACGCACACAAGAGCCAAGCCGTTATATTTACATGGAAGTGACCCACCCTGGTGCCAGCGCTCCAGCTGTTTGGAGAGGAGATGGAATGGAAACCCACGGATACCTACCTGGGAGTCATGGATGCGATACTCACATGGCAAAAACAGATCACTGCAGTTTGCAGGAAAGTTGATCAGCGCTTGGGGGCTCTACCCCCCTCAATGAGCACTCGACACTAGCGAAAATGAACTGTATCTACCGCCTGTTCATCCAGCCCATCATTGAGTACGCCTGCACGGTATGGGGAAACGCTGCTACCAAGCATCTGTCAACACTACAAGCACTGCAAAACAAGACACTACGAAGAATTATGCACGTCCACTCGCAGTTCCTGACAACATTTCTTCGTAAGACTTTAGTAAGACTTTGGCCGACATTTGATCAATGTTCGCCAATGTTGAGCAGAGCAACTGGGATGGTGGTACCTTTCGAGACGTTTGCCTACAACACCGCCAAACTAGACACCACACGATTTACGCCATTTTTTCTGGTGCATGGGCGTGAAGCGACTACGACGATGGAAACCGTTACATCCTAATGACGTGGACGACGACTACATCGTCCAGGTGTTGACCAGAGCTGAGGAAGCTCGGCAGTTAGCTTGGCTCCTCACGCTGCAGGCTCAAGAAAATGATCGCCGAAGGTGTGACGCGAGACACCGTCCTGTTGTCTTCCAGCCTAGTGACCTCGTCTGGATATTCACTCCTGCTCGGATGGTCAGTCTCTCTGGGAAGCTCTTCAGGTGCTACTTTGGACCATATACGGTTGTAAGACAGTTGTCTGATGATACTTATGAAGTTGATTTCGACCCCGACACAAGACGACGAAATATCAGAGATACGGTCCACGTCCTTCGAATGAAGCCCTATAAGGATCCTACAACCCAGGGTAAATTCGAAGCAGCAGCGACAGACAAGTGGAAAGGTGACGAAGAGCGTAGTAGCAAAATAAGTTCTAAGATCACCGCCAGGTCGATCAGTCATCGGGAGTCTGAGTATGCAGGACCGATGACTCGTTCCCTGATTAAGGACGTAACACCAAGACGCTATTCACTTCAAGGAGGGAGAATGTCGCAGAAGAATCTGAGTAGCACCGTGGTGTAGTGGTTATGAAACTAAACTGTTGCATGTTGGGTCGGGTGTTCAAACTCACCTAGACTGTACAATTTAAACCTCTATTTGGTTCGAGTACCATATAGAAGTATCCACAAATGTCAAGAATCATTGTACTGGAATGTGCTGTTGCTGTATATATACTGTATGTGTTCCGGCCCAAGGCAGTTTGCTCCGCGTTCTTATGTTCAAGTGCTGAATAAACCATCGTTAAGAGAAGTTTGTGTTCGTCAATGTAATTACACCTTCTTCTACGTGTCAATATTAACCATTACATTTAGACAGAATGGTAGCAAAATTCAGCGGGAAAATTTTATTTACGCAGTCGGGACTAGTATCTTATGCCACATGTGCTGAGTCGTTCTCATCTATTCGTTATTCTGACTTCAACGCTGACCTGGAATTGGAAATTCTGGTTTAATTTTTTGGCGTTTGGTGATTACCGTACCAATAATTTCGTCCTTGTTCACAGATTCATCGTTCACCTCTAGTGCGGATTCCTCATGTTACTGGTGGTTGCTCACGCAATCTAGGATTTTGCCGAACCGGATATCTTTGAGGGATGGCTTTGCCATTTCAATCATGCGCTTGTCGATGACACATTGCCCTGTGATGTTGCCACAGGACGACAAAATTGGAGCTCTGGGAAAGGTATGCACCCTTAGATATTCCTATTTGTGTTCAAATTTAGTCTCATGTTTTTGAAAGGTTTCCGATCTGTACAGGAGAGCAGAAGTTGCGGTCGTGCAGCGCTACAAACTAGGGCAATCACGTTCGATGGAGATGCAGCCTCACAATGTCCTTGGTGAAGAGCTGAAACGCCCGAGGATGTGTGCTGTGACGATGGCAGTGGCGAATGTCTTCCCGTTGCTCACTGGACTGCGGACTGTGTTTTCGACTGCGAAAAGTGTATGAATCAGGGCCTGAAGGGAGTGAGTGGTTCCTTTATGCCGCTGTCTGTGCCTTTTCGTGCCTATTATGCTTTCCTCTGCCACTCAAAACACTGCGTGATTTCGACGCTGCGCGTCGCTGTTCTGACCACGCTTTGCCGCCATTACACAGGAAAGTATTATCGACCTACAAGGACATACACCCACTGCAGAAACTTCGTATTAAATAAGGAAGTTTGGTCAGCTTCACACAGCTGCGACATCCTATCCGTACGGCAAGAACCAAAAGCATCCTGTGATGTGCCAGCTCGGCACTGGTGAGGGAACACATTCACATCACACAGTCTGCACTCGACAAAATTGGACGCATTTTACACACATGCCACCAGAAACTGGCATCTACACTCTCGCCTTTCACAAGGGAATGTGTAGATGGAAATACCTTCGCGACCAGTAAACAGTGTAAGCGGAAGGCCACAGGAAACAAAAGTTCCAACGACTGCCAGGGGCACAACTGCAGGAGGCTGACATTGTGGATTCGAGGGTCATTGTCAACCTGACCAGCAAGGAACTGGATGAAACGACAACGTCCATGCTAGCCAAAGGATTTAACTTTGCACTGGTTCTGAGCACATTACCAAAACTAGAGATGATCAGCATCAAAGAAGCCATGTGTGGATTGCCATCTGAAGCCATTGAAGAGGTGAGAAAGGAGACCTGCAAAATCCTAGACAGAGCGAGAATGCCTAAAAGCAACATCTCGGCGGCGGAGCGCAGGGCGATACGCAACGTCAGAAGATGTGGATACGTCATTTTATCAGCAGACGAAGGGCACATGATGGTGCTGGTAATAGTGGCCGACTACTGGGACAAGTTTAATTCGCTGCTACAGAACCAGGCCTGCAAAAAAGTGGCCAAGGACCCTACAATAGCTGCGACAAAGAAAGACCACAGGTTTTAAACAATTCAGGTCTGGACCAGGACCTGGTAAAAAGTGTTTATCCCAGAGCTCCGGTAACACCATAGAAGGCCTCGCCAAGAGGGAGGTACCACTATGCCCTGTAGTAGACACGATCAGTTCTACCTACGGTATAGCAAAACACCTGGCACAACTACTCAAACCTCTCGTGGGTACATGTCCCCATTACATCAAGAATTCCACAGAGTTTATTAAGACACTCAAGGAGTGGTGTCTTGACGGAAATGATATGGTCAGCTTTGACGTTACACCCTGTTCACGAGGGTACCACTAAAGACTTCTTTACACTGCTGGAGAGTCATTTCAACGAGGACACAGTGGAATTATTCCACCATGCACTCACGACCAATTATTTCCAGTGTGGGGGCATGTTTTATCAACAGGGAGATAGAGCCGCTATGGTATCCCACTGGCATCATGTATCGCCCATCTGTACATCTAAAACTCCGAGGATATTGCATTGCAAAACATCACATCTTCAACACAAGGTCTTATCGGTACGTGGACGATACTTTCGCGGTCTGGCCGCACGGCGAAAACACTAACCGTATTTCTCAGCCACCTGAACAACATGCAGAAGAACAAAAAGTTCACAATGGAATTGGAAGAAAATGGGTGCCTACCCTTCCTCGACATCCTACCACAGAAGAAGACTGACGGCACACCTGACACCGTCTACCGAAAGAAAACACACACAGACCTGTATTTCAACGCAAACAGCTGCCATCACCCAGCACAACGGAAATCCGTTCTCACTACACTTGTCCACAGAGCTCATGACATGCATCAAGGACAGTTTATCTACAGAGATTCAGCAGCTGAAGTAAACTTTCCAGAAAAATGGCTACACGAAAACAGACTAGACGTGCTCCCAAGGTGAGGAAGAAGGACCTTCAGGAAGAAGATGACAAAGGTCTGGTGTTCCTCCTGTACTGGAGAAGAAAAAGATAAAAATAATCTTCCATCCTCGAGCGAAAGTCAGGAGTATGCTGGGCTCAATTAAGGACAACTTTGGTGTAAGAACAATGTTTCTACAGCATTTTATACGAAAGTGGAAAATATATTTGACAGATGCAGCATTACATCACAAAACCTATCTCTGAACATGGGAGCAGCGTCTGCCTCTGAATAAAAGAAAAATCTGTGGTAGCAGAGCACAGCCTCAGTGAGGAACACACGTTTCAATTTTAAAAAACCAAGAGACTGTAGAGTGAAAGGTTTCAGGGACTATTATTAAACAGGCAGTGCAGATACGAGTCAGTGATACACTGGTCAACCGGGATAGTGGCTTCAAACTCAGCACCGCTTGGAACGCAACATTATGAAGAATAAGACGAGAGTGCACCGATGGAGGCAGATCTTTGGTGGCGGATAGAATAAACAGGCCGCACTGAGACGAGACGCCAGGACCCGGCGCCCGTGGCTTCCACCGGCCCGGTGAGCAGAACCCACCCTGAACAGGTTTCAGGCGATGGCTGATGAGCCAGAGACAACATGTACTAACGACACAAAAGCACGACACACACTACCTGCCCCAATCGTCGCCGAGTTTCCCCGTAACTGAAGAACTATGACATAATAAAAGGGCAATTAAAGGCAACAACTTTAAAGCTAAGCCAGCGGGAGGAGACAAAATTAGAATCACACTAAACACTACTGAGCACAACACCATCAAGGACCTGCTCACAGTAAGACCATATGCCACTACACATTCCCCACAACAAAAACCAGAAACAGTCATTATGGACCTTCCAAGACTGCTGTCCCCCAGGCAATCAAAACAGACCTTACTGCCCAGGGGTACGTTGTCGAAGCCGTCGAACAGATGGGCAAACACGGAGCAGAAAGGAAGTGGCCATTGTGTCAGGTTACTCTGCCTGATATAACCCGAAACGAAAGGAAAATCAAGAAGGTTATGGCCGTCCCTGTCACCACACAGCCCCTGCACTGCATAAACAAGACAGTGCAGTGCTTCAGGTGTTGATCCACATAGCCACGTACTTTAATATGGCGATGGACTGCAGGAAGTGCGCTAAGCCCCACTACATCAGAAAATGTGCTATCAAACTCATGGACCCGCTAATAAGGTGCGCGCTGTATGGCAGAAACCACACAGTGGGTTACCAAGGTTGCGAGGTCCACAAATGACAGACATCAGGCAAAGAGCGCAAAGAAAGACACACACACACACACACACACACACACACACACACACACACACACACACGGATAAGACTTCGGTAAAACTAAGACCAGACACACCAACAGCAACATACGCTGAAGGAGTTTCTCCTTCAAGAAGCCGTGAAAACAGCCACTACAACACCAGAGAGACCCAAGAACAACGGGGAAGACAACGACCAGGCCACCCAGAACAGAGTAATCTCTAGGGAAACCCCAAACAAAAGCAGCAGGAATTCAGGGAGACCCAGAAGCTTAACACACAGATCCCCATTGCCCTAAAGCCAGCAGTCTCTTCCGTCTGCATGCTTATCATTAGCAGCAAAACCCCATAATGGATGGACAAATATCCAAGGCCTGAGAAAGTGCACCTTTAACACAGACGGCATTGTTAATTAAGTGGTTGAATTCAGGGAATTCATGAAGGCGTTCTCAAACGACATATGCATGATGGCAGAAACCTACCTCAAGCCGGGAATGAAAGTGACAGTTCTCAATTACAATAGTTACCGTGAGGACAGGCCAACCCAAGACGGAGGAGTTGCCACATGCATAAAAAGAGGGATCCTCAACCAGGTATACATACCAGCTACCAATAAAACTGGAGAAGTGGCAGTAGAAGTAACCACTGTAACTGAACCACTAACAGTATTTGCAATATACCGACACCTAAATGACAAGATGAATGAGGGAGAGAGCAGCTTTAGGACAAACTGAGGGCAAACTCCTAATGGAGGCGACTTCAATGCTAAGCACGGGCGCGCGACTCGCGTTTCGCGTGGGAACGTCGGCAGCAACAGCAGCAAGAAGTAGTTTGGGTTGGCCAGCCGTTTGTGTTCTGCGAGCGGAGTGTCCCGGGTTTGTACCCCACTGCTGTCTGCTGTCCGACGCTGCAGTCCTCGGTAAGTACGGAACTTTTTGTTCTTCGTCCTCTACAGCGTAGTTGCTACAAAATATCTACTGCATACCGACAGGCTACGAATGAGCGAAGTAGTGATACCGAATTTTTTTTATCACTTAATTACTTGCCAAAAGTAGTTTTACTTGCGTATTCTGAAAAAATGTGAAACGTCAGCTGCGTCAATAGTCTTAAAAGTAGTTCAATGCAGGAAAGTTTTCTTGTAACAAATGCTAATTCCATATTTCTGATTATTTAAACAGTAACTGCTGAGGGAACGTTGAACATCGTAGTTTTGTTCTGTAGACAAATGTGGTACAATTTTTCATGCATATAACACTCACAAGGTAACGCGCAACAGTGATATACCCCAGGTGTAAAGAGTGGCCCATGATTGGCTCTAGCGTCGGAGAAAGGACGTGAAAAATTTTAAAAATAGATTTTTCAGAAATATGTTCACTTTATAACGGACGTCCTTCTGAAGAGTTTGGTACATGGAACATGTTCGAGGAAAGTAAAAAAAGGAATTTTTAAAAAGTACTGCCGTCTGCTTCACGTCTCCTATGCAGCAAGCTACGTAAATTTAAGTATTAACTGTTTTTCTTGTCACTTTTTCCCTGTGTTTTTGCTTTTAGGAAGCTTTAATTTTCGAGTACTATAGACTTCGTGTTTTTTTTAATACAGTCCAGTGCTTATTTTCATTGTTTCCAACAATGAAGTCTCTAGTAACCAGAAGTAGGCTTGTGGAAGTAGCAGTCTAGTTAAAAGTTGATTAACTCGCTACAGTAAATTGTTGATTTACTAGGATGGACGTGTGGCTGCTGTGTAGACGCAGAAGGAGCTGACCAATGTTCACGAACAGCTGAACATGCTGATGGCCACGGTTAGTCTGTCTTCAGGCTGCTGCCTCAGTGTAGCGGCAGTGGGGAGTCTGGTGCATTGCATGGTACACCCCAGGTGTGACATGCTTCACCCACTGTCCCTGCTGTCGAGACATCTTCGCGAGTACCGGGCGCGGTTGGGCCGCCCGCTCCCCAAGGGAAGTGGCGGGTTCAACGACGTTCGCGTCGCACGAGGCGGAGGGTCAATGTGGAGGCTGGCCGTGTGGCATCGCCCGCTCTGCCTGTGGTCATGTGGCCGCTGCTTCAGCAAGGTCCGAGCAGGCACACGGAGGGAGGGGGGGAGGGGAGAGGGGTTTATTAGTTATTGGGAGCTCCAACGTTAGGCGGTTGATGGAGCCCCTTAGGGAAATAGCGGAAAGGTCCGTGAAGAAGGCCAGTGTTCACTCTGCTTGCCAGGGGTCTCATCCGAGATGGGAAGGAGGCCCTGCTGGCGGCGATAGAGAGCACTGGGTGCACCCGAATGCAAATTGTTGCTCATGTCGGCACCAATGACTCCTGCCGTCGGGGCTCAGAGGTCATCCTGAGTTCATACAGGCGGTTGGCGGAGTTGGTGAAGGCGGAAAGCCTCGCTTGTGGGGTGCAAGCCGAGCTAACTATCTGTAGTGTCTTTCTCAGAACCGATCGCGGTCCTCTGGTTTGGAGCCGAGTGGAAGGCTTAAACCAGAGGCTCAGACGATTCTGCGGAGATCTGGGGTGAAAATTTCTCGACTTCCGCTATCGTGTGAATAAACGTACAGTCCCCCAGAATAAGTCAGGCGCGCACTACACGCAGGAAACGGGTGGAAGGGTATCGGATTACGTGTGGAGTGCACATGTGGGTTTTTAGGTTAGAGAATTTCGTCGCTAGGCCCGAAAAGACTCTTCCGAAGACGCGAAAAGTTAGCATTAGGGAAAACGCAACAGGGGGTGACAATATTAATGTGGCAATAGTGAACTGCAGGAGCGTCTATAGAAAGGTCCCAGAACTGCTCTCATTAATAAACGGTCACAATACCTACATAGTACCAGCCACGGAAAGTTGGCTGAAACCAGATGTAAACAGTAATGAAATTCTAAACTCAGATTGGAATGTACCACAGAGACCGGCTGGACAGTGAAGGGGGAGGCGTGTTTATAGCGATAAAAAGTGCAATAGTATCGAAGGAATGACGGAGATCCGAAACGTGAAAATTTGTGTGAAGGTCGCGGTTAAAGCAGACACAAACATGGTAATTGTACGTCTATATAGGCCCCTGGCTCAGCAGTAGTTGTGGCAGAACACCTGAAGGAAAATTTGGAAATTATTTCCAGTCGATTTCCCGACCATGTTATAGTTCTGGGTGGTAATTTTGATTTATCAGATGTAGACTGGGAGACAAACGTTTGTAACGGGTGGCAGGGACAAATAATCCAGTGAAATTTTTTTAAGCGCATTATCTGAAAACTACCTCAAGCATTGGCGATAGCATTAGACCTTCCGGTGACAAACAGTCCCGAACTATTTGAAACAGTTAACGCAGAACAGGGAGTCAGCGATCATAAAGCTGTTACAGCATCGATGATTTCAGCCGTAAGCAAAAATATTGAAAAAGTAGGAAAATTTTTCTGTTTAGCAATATTGACAAAAAGATTTCATAGTTCTTAACGACTCAACACGAAAGTTTCATCTGAAGTACAGATAGAATTGTGGATCAGTGGACAAAGTTCAAAATCATCGTACAATATGCATTAGGTGAGTATGTGCCAACCAAGATCGTAACAGACTGAAAAGAGCCACTGTGGTACAACAACCGAGTTAGAAAACTGCTGCGGAAGCAAAGGGAACTTCACAGCAAACAAAGCCTTGCAGACAAAAAAAAATTACGCGAAGCGAAATGTAGTGTGAGGAGGGCTATGCGAGATGCGTTCAATGAATTCGAAGATAAAGTTTTATGTAATGACTTGGCATAAAATCCTAAGAAATTTTGGTCTTAGGTCAAAGCGGTAGGTGGATCAAAACAAAATGTCCAGACACACTGTGACCAAAACTGTACTGAAACAGAGGATGAGAGACTAAAGGCCGAAATACTAAATGTCTTTTTCCAAAGCTGTTTCACAGAGGAAGACTGCACTGTAGTTCCTTCTCTAGATTGTCGCACAGATGACAAAATGATAGATATCGAAATAGACGACAGAGGGATAAACAATTAAAATCGCTCAAAAGAGGAAAGGTCGCTGGACCTGATGGGATACCAGTTCGATTTTACACAGAGTACGCGAAGGAACTTGCCCCCTTCTTGCAGCGGTGTACCGTAGGTCTCTAGAAGAGCATAGCGTTCCAAAGGATTGGAAAAGGACACAGGTCGTCCCCGTTTTCAAGAAGGGATGTCGAATAGATGTGCAGAACTATAGACCTGTATCTCTAACGTCTATCAGTTGTTGAATTTTTGAACACGTATTATGTGCGAATATAGTGACTTTTCTGAAGACTAGAAATGTCTTTAGAAATCAGCATGGGTTTCGAAAAAGATCGCGTGAAACCCAGCTAGCGCTACTCGTCCACCAGACTCAGAGGGCCATAGACACTGGTACCCAAGTAGATGCCGTGTTCCTTGACTTCCGCAACGCGTCCGATACAGTTCCCCACAGTCGTTTAATGAACAAAGTAAGAGCATATGGACTATCAGACCAATTGTGTGATTGGATTGAAGAGTTCCTAGATAACAGAACGCAGCATGTCATTCTCAATGGGGAGAAGTGTTCCGAAGTAAGAGTGATTTCAGGTGTGTCGTAGGACCGTTGCTGTTCACAATACATATAAATGACCTTGTGGATAACATCGGAAGTTCACCGAGGCATTTTGCGGATGATTCTGTAGTATATCGAGAGGTTGTAACAATGGAAAATTGTTGAAATGCAGGAGGATCTGCAACGAATTGACGCATGGTGCAGGGAATGGCAATTGAATCTCAATGTAGACAAGTGTAATGTGCTGCGAATACATAGAAAAAAGATTATCATTTAGCTGCAATATAGCAGGTCAGCAACTGGAAGCAGTTAATTCCATAAATTATCTGGGAGTAGGCATTAGGAGTGATTTAAAATCGAATGACCATATAAAATTGATCGACAGTAAAGCAGATGCCAGACAGATTCATTGGAAGAATCCTAAGGAAATGCTGTCCGAAAACAAAGGAAGTAGGTTACAGTACGCTTGTTCGCCCATTGCTTGAATACGGCTTACCGGTGTGGGATCCGTACCAGATAGGAGAGAGAGAGAGAGAGAGAGAGAGAGAGAGAGAAGACCCAACGGAGAGCAGCGCGCTTCGTTATAGGATTATTTAGTAATCGCGAAAGCTTTACGGGGACTATAGATAAACTCAAGTGGAAGACTCTGCAAGAGACGCTCAGTAGCTCGGTACGGGTTTTTGTTGAAGTTTCGAGAACATACCTTCACCGAGGAGTGAAGCAGTATATTGCTTCCTCCTACGTATATCTCGCGAAGAGACCACGAGGGTAATAGATTAGAGCCCACACAGAGACATACCGACAATCTTTCTTTCCACGAACAATACGAGACTGGATTAGAAGCGAGAACCGATGGAGGTACTCAAGGTACCCTCTGCCACACACCGTCAGGTGGCTTGCCGAGTATGGATGTAGATGTAGAAGCTGCACTGTCATGAATGGTATCTGTTCTTTCGAGAGCAGTTATTGTCATACATCTGAGTGCCTCCTGCTAATACCCATACGGGAACGTATTACCAGATAGCAACTTCTGCCGGATTTCCAATTCGGATTCCGGAAGAACCACTCTGCCCCACAACAGATCATGAGAGTGGTTGAAGCAGCCTCAAAGGTTACTGCGGGATAGTGCTACTAGCTGTAGCTGAAGCCTTCGACTCAGTATAACAGAGGGCTACTCTCAAAGTTATACACAATGGAGCATAGTTAAGCAAATTAAAAGCTGTCTCACGGATAGAATTCTCTCTTTTATGGAAGGAACAGCCACCTTCCCCAAAAGGCGTATTCGTGCTGGGGCGCCGCAGGGTTCGATTTTGGGGGCCCGTATTGCCCAGTTTGTACGCTGCGTACACACTAACAGCGCCTGGTGCACACCAGACAATATGCAGGCGACACAGCCTTCTACACATGTAATGCTGACAAGGACCTGGCCATTTGTAGGCTGCGAAGAGTTGTAGATGACAAAACTTGGGCCTATCACTGGCGCATCACCAACTCTGAAAACATGCAGGCTATGCTGATCACCCGGAGGATCGAAAGGCGCGGACCACCTCAGCGCTAGCCCTCCACCTAAGCGGAACCAACTCACCTGGCGGAGAACCGCCAAGCATTTTGGCGTAACCTTCGACTACGTCTTATGTGGAAGTCCCACGTAGACGAGATCTACAGAAATGTGTGCCAGAATCTCTACCTATACCCAATCCTCAACACTACCCTTCCCTGCTCTGTAGGAATAAATGTGTATCAGGCACTTATAAAGCCGGTAATGGAGTATGCATGCCCTGTCTGGGGATACGCGGGAAAGCAACATCCAGACAAACTTCAGAGGCTGCAGATCTGCGCCCTCAGGAGGGCACTGCGTCCACCTCGGATTCCCCACTGACGATCTGCACGCCGCAGCTGAAATCCCCTCCCTGAAACAGTGTTTCCAAGAACTGGCAAGGGTCCGGTACGAGAGCTCTTCCGGATCAGGAAATTACCTCATCGGTATGACATGTCCCGCGAGAAGCACAAACGCCCAATGACGATCTTCGACGACTAAGTTTACGGGAAAATCCCTATCTGTAAATCCCAATCCTGTTCCCTCCCTTATAAAATCAATCATCTCGCGAGTACCAGACACACGGAACATTCATCACATTACGCAGACATCCAAAAATTATAGAAATGAAAATCATCACACACACACACACACACACACACACACACACACACACACACACACACACACACACACACGTGGAGTAAGCTAAAAGGATACAAGCTCTGAACACTTCCCCAAAGAGGGGAAGTAACAGTTGAGAGTAAGAGAATCCGATACTTTGCCTGAAGATGCAAGTATAAAACTTACTGAAACGTTGCCGGAGAGCAACGCATTGACTCATGTCAACCAGAAGATTTTATCATCAAGATTCGCCGAGAAAGTCTGCATTCTCATGGAACTTTTTGAATGTGAGTAACTTTCATGACTAGGTACTGGTGCTTTTATTACCCGAGTGGTGATTTGTTGATGTGCTGTTTAGTCTCATTTACCTTTTAAATTTACCGGTAGATAACGGTGAATATTGATACGATTTCTGTCTTAACATCGCTAATTAAGAAATTTTGAGCTTCACTTCAGTATAGTATTTACAATCTTTAATTCTACGTTTACGTGTGCTGACGTGATCTTCAATATTTATGTTATTTTTCTGTAGTGTTATTCAACATTTTGTTTTAGTGCTCCTTTACGTTAGTGTTTGCAGTGTGTGTATTTCATTCACCTTCGTGACTGATTTTTAAGAAATAAAGGACATACGATAAAATCCATGAGCAACTTGGAAATATTAGTAATAAAGCATTTTAATGGAAGCGGCAGTTTAACTCCGTGACCTTTTAGCCGGTATTTTAAATGATTAAGGTTTCCCTGAGCACAAATGTTACGTACAACGAAGTGCATACTTAGTACAGTCTAATGTTCACTACAAATTTATATTTATGTCTAGATATTAATAATAATTACATAAACCTGAGAAATGGCGTAAGAAAAATGCAGATTTTGTGGACATTAGTGATTCTTCCTGAATTTAGATATCGTGTTGGATATGGAGAAAAATTTTATATTTATATTTATTTTGGTGAGTCCGTTTAAAGCGTAGACGAATAAAAATCTGTGTACACCATAATAAGCTGCATAATCTTATGGGTAGGCTTTTCAGATTTTCAAACTGAATGCAGTGAGATATATATATATTTCAGTTTATAGGGAGTGCTGCATGACAGTATAAAAATGTATGACATTTTAGCACTCACTACTGTAATAAGATAAAGGGGTGAAAGACAGTACCGTTGTTCACCCAAGAACATTTTGGTGCGTCTTTATAATACAACACACGACTAACCCCAGCCCCCACACCAAAATCATTGATTGCCCCCAACCAGGAGTATCACTATTACTGTAATTCTACAGTGAGGGGCAATATTCTGAGGAACAAATTATCATGTCACTAATACATGGTATGCCTAAAGGCAGGAGTACTGGCAGACGGAGATCACCGCTTCCCAGTGAATCGCCTTCACCAAGACAGATGGAAAAATGCTGAAAGGCTTCCTGATCCTTATTGCCTAAATGAAGTTGAGGTAATTTGCAGACTTAACCGTACCGTAATGGGAAGGAACCACACAGTTTGTGGATCAATAAAACTAAGGCCTACACGTTACCTTGGCACGACAGTTAATGCTTCAATTCGTTGCATTTCATCATTTGAAATGAGTACTTTCAGTATTGTTTGACACGTGACCTGCAGTGTGATATTAAAGTGGCAGAAATTTGTGTGCTGTACCTCGCGTTCCGATGACTGAAGTTAGGAGAACCCAGACAATTGATTGTATCCGGTGAAAGTGGTGAAAGTACTGAAAGTGTAGCGTATTGCCTATTATACTATTATTAATGCATGAATGATTTCTCAGTATTTATCTACTTTTACAGGGATGAACCTACTGTAGAGAAAAAGGACTAGTGGATATTTCGACTTTCACTAATTCACTTATAAAATAATGAGCAATAAATGTGTTTCTACGATGGCTATGGAAAAAACGTTTTTAAGAGATGTCACGTATGAGCAGAATTTAAGCTTGTGTAAGACAACTTGGGGGGCACACGGACTTAGGTCGAGTGTTAGAAAGCGTCATTAGTTGAAATATAAGCTACGCTGTAATATTTCATCAGTTGCAACGAATGTAAGATACTCATTAGTATAGAGAATGTGGTCTTAGTATTCAAAGTTTATTATTGGAAAAGTCATTTGAAACCGATCATAACAGACCACAAAATTTAGTTGCCCTGAATGATGGAACACACACGAAGCTTAAATTCTATGTAACGTAACTCCAATACTTTTATCTCTGTATAAAATGCATGTTTGGCTATCAGTTGCTTTTGTTTTAAAACCAAATATCGACCAGTTTAAGTCTAGTCTCCACAGATTGGGGTTAAAACAGTAATGCACAACATTGCATCTGTCATTAAATAATGGCCACGTCTCATGTGTAGAGCGTGCCATTAATTCCAGTCTAACACAGGACAGAGTACTGCTCTGTTTAGGTGGAATTCAAGACATGCTCTACACATGAGACGTGGCTCTTAAGTAATTACATGTGATGTGGCTGAAACTGTAAACCCTAATTCACGAAGATGGTCTTTAACAAACCTGTTGACATTTGAGTTTAAAATAAAGCAGCTGACGGCCAAACATGCATTTTATACATTACTTGATGGGTGTTTATAGTCTCCTTTCAAAAATGTTTGAAAACTTCTTAGAAGTAGACGCAGACGCAGACAGTCCACAAGCCTAGTGATTTTACTTCCATACCTTAATTTTCATTCTCCCTTTCCTCCTCCATTCGTTTTACCTTAGCGTTTACCTTCTTGTAGGTAACAGTATTGCATTTTTATCTGAAAGAATATCAGGGTCATATAGCAGTAATAACTTAGGAGTGATAGACTTTACTTGGGTTTCAGTGCTGTTCTTGATCTAGGAGAGTCTCACGTGCTTATAAAATAAAGCTTTGAAATCCATAACGGGTTAAAGGAAGGCACGAAACTATTTTAAGCCAAATAATCTGCAACATGTCTTTCTGCTGTGACAGTTTAGAGACTTTACGCGTAAACTGCTGCCCACGCAGCAACGAACGACAAAGGGCTGCATTTCCTGCTTATTTAAATGTTTATCAAATAATCAATGGAGACAGTTGGAGCTCACTGACATGCAAGCAAGTGACTTTTTGAAAGTACAGAAAAGTAAATCTTAATAATTTTTCCGTTCTTTATCTGATACTGAGTTTCCGGAACTGATGCCAACCAGCGGCAAATTTCTTCCGTGTTTGGAAGAAGTTATTTGTACCGCTCAGTAATGGTTATTAGTCTGCTGACAAAATGAGCTTTAAGATCAGCGCGCAGAAATCACAGCGGTGCACAAGCGCCTGTGAAATGTAAAGTTTTCCTGGCTTTCAACAAGAACGTTATGAAGAGGTATACATGGGTAAAACAATAAGAATTTTATACAAACACGACTAGAAGAGCACAAGGGAAATTTCAGACCAGCTGTTTCGGAACATGCTTTTGAAGCCAGGAGACCAGTCATTCTGATAGGACTAGTACTGGCAGTCGCAAACGGTTATAATGACTTGTTATACAGGGAGGCCATAGAGATTGTAGAACACCCCAGCGACCTCAATATGAAGGACGAGCACGCGAGGAACATTTGGATCCCGGTGCTGAAGGAAACGTGCACCAGTCTTCCATCAATGGTGTGATAGCAACAGAGGACAGTGGCAATCGACAACGGCCAATTGCGCTCTGGTATTCTAAACATGTGACGTCACCCACTGCGCGGAAGCTCGCGCTAATGGGATTTTGGTGCGGTCAGTAGGGAGACCGACTGTGAATCGGACTTTCCAAGAAGCTACCAACCTCCTTGAAAATGTCCTCCGCAAATAGGGACGAAACGTTGGGTTCAAATGTGAAATCCACTATCACGGCGTAGTGACCCGGAAAATTCTGTGTCAGCAAAAATTTTCAAAAATGAAGTACCTATATGTGAAGTCAGCTCATCTAAGAAAATTTATTAATATTTGGAAACTATTCTCTTTATGGATGCAGCATACCAAATCAAACGATATGTTCGAAGCCGAACTTCAGTTTCATAAATCTCACTAAAGGTTTTGTTTCTTTGTTTGCGAGTTTCGAATACGTGGACACTAGGTGTCATAACTATCCTTTTGTTGTTTTGATATCTAAGAATTTTCGTGTGCATCGCACACCACTCACCCACCATTCACGTGGAATGCTGAACTTTATTTTTAGTCTTTTTCCCCGAGCTTTCGATCCGGCTTGCTAGTACTGTATACAATGACGACGTGACTCGCATTCTTCAGTCAGATACGCGCAACGCTACGGGAAAGTCTGGTGATCTTTAGTTTAGGGGGATGCTACGAGCTGAAGACGCGCAAAGAAAACTATCTGAACAGGACGAATCAGTGTATTCTACCATTACATCACAACGATGACTAGAAATAAAACTGCAGAAAGTTTTTTACTCTAATGCGATGAAATCTCTGAAAACAGTCTTAAGCCATATTTAAGGCAATGTTAAGAGAGTACATTATTGCCGGTATGTAGAAGATGGATCACAGACTCCTGATAGTTTGATGTAACACCATTTTGAAGGTTAATAAAATTGTAGAAAGTGTCCAAAACTCTTCAGTAATCAATTTTAAATCATAATTAGTAACAAAAGTAATGAAGTTATAAGAACATAATTAGAACACGCGTGTTCCACGGAACTCAGTTTGGAAAACCATGTTAGACATGGAAAAGGATGCAAATATATATGTTTCATATATAAACGCTATGGGCACTGCCGTGAGTCGAAATGGTTAATGAATAGACGGAAGAACTACGTTAATATATTTTATTTTTTGTCTTGAATATTGGTGTTCCAAAGTAAGTGTCATGAAGAACAAGGCTTCTGCAGAGTCAGAGGCGCAAGGTCTATCAGGACCGGAAGCAGTACGCATCTTATCGGAAATGTTAATGCAACTGACAGCAATTAAAATGACGTTACGTGGCTGTGGAGTAGTAATGACCATGGGGAAGTAGAGATTTGCTCCTTTCTCTGGCAAATAAACTGAGGATTTTCCACCATTTGTAGAAGATTTTACGAATTTGGCAGAGATGGAATGATCTGTAGCGGAAGTTTAAGGGTAGCAAAAATGTGAGTTCCCTGCCGCCGTTTGATAAGCAGCTGCCAGCAGCACGTTGCACTCTTAGCTCACTTATTTGTTTCATAATTTAATTCTCAATTTCTTTGCGTGCTTTTGGGTACTTGCATAGTTTAATTCACAAATTTCGCGCGTATTATAGTATTTGAGAGCTGTAGCATCGCGTTGTAGTACCCGTATAGTGTAAATTCGCGTAGTCGTCAGTCATCTGTTTGTTTAGACTGCTTGTGAGATAAAAAGAGGAAAAATTGTTATTGATGGACATGAACTGCGCCTGTTGTGTACGGATCAGGGGAATTTGCCACAGTCCGTAAACAGCTGGAAACTGTTGGCCGTGGTCGACAGGCTCCAGATTGTTGCCCTGGGCCGCGGTGACAATGGGACACCCGAGGCGAGCGCTTTGGCGTCTCTGGAACCTGTAACATCGCCTGCGATGCCACTGCTCCCTCGGATACGGACGTCCCTGCCGGTCGTCACTTGCCTAACAGTGATTGGCGAACCGTGGCGGGGTCACGAGTCCCTGGGTGGAAGGCTAAAGTTGGTGCTGGCTGCAAGGCTGTACCCTTACGCCTTTAACAGGTTTGAGGTGCTGTCCACCGCTGAAAGTACTTCTGAGCCAGCAAGGACGGCCTCGCCTGTTGCGGCAGTGGCCGGTCTTCCTGAGAGGTTCGGACGAGCGTAAAGGTTGGGATTGCTTGTCATTGGGAGTTCCAATGTTAGGCGGGTGATGGAGCCCCTTAGAGATATGGTAGCTAAGGACGGGAAGAAAGCCCTTGTGGCCTCCGTGTGCATACCGGGGGAGTCATCCAAGATGTGGAAACGGTCCTTCCGGATGCCATGAAAGGTACAGGGTGCAGCCATCTGCAGGTGGTGGCTCATGTAGGCACTAAGACGTGTCGCTATGGATCCGAAGATATTCTGTTTTCCGGCGGCTATCTGAGTTGGTGGAGACTACCAGTCTTGCTAGCGACATGAAGGCAGAGTTCACCGTCTGCAGCATCGTCGACAGGACCGATTGCGGACCTTTGGTACAGAGCCGAGTGGAGGGGGCTGAATCAGAGGCTCAGACGGTTCTGCGACTGTAGGCTGCAGATTCCTCGACTTGCGCCATAGTATGGTGGGGTTTCATGTTCCCTGAGTAGGTCAGGTGTCCACTACACATAGGAGGCAGCTACATGGGTAGCAGGGGCTGTGTGGCGTGGACTGGGCGTTTTTTTTTAGGTTAGAAGGCCTTGGGAAAGTACGGGGTGGGCTGCAATCTCAAAGGGTGAATGGCAAATACAGGACGTGCTTGGATCAAGGAACAGTCGCAATTTTAGTTGTAAATTGTTGCATCTGTGTTGACGAAGTACCAGAGCTTCAAGCGCTGATAGAAAGCACTGAAGCTGAAATCGTTGTAGGAACAGAGCTGGCTAAAAACGGCGAAATTCTGCCAAAATTTTTACAGAGGCGCAAACCGTGTTCAGAAAGGATAGATTAAATAAAGTAGGCGGTGGTGTGTGTGTGTGTGTGTGTGTGTGTGTGTGTGTGTGTGTGTGTGTGTGTGTGTGTGTGTGTGTGTGTTCGTGGTAGTTATCTTGTGAAGCAAATGCGACTGCACGGTCTATGCAATCCTCTAACCAAACATTCTTTAACACTCTTTAAAATTCTAAGAATCTAAGTCAAACACTGAAGTTCAAAGACGTAATGGGCACCTCACTTCCTGTTTGTGATATCGATACTCACCGAAAGGTGCATCAAATTCATCTATTTTATTCCTTTTCATCATTTCACGGAACATTGGAAATGTTCTCAAATTTTATATTAGTATCAAGTTTTTTTATAGAAAGCATATAGTATAAACCTTAAATATTCAATTATTAAGAGTAAGCCTATATAGATCAATGGAAGATAGTGATTCGTGAAATATTTCAGTTTTCCCTCTAATCACTGAGTATCTTAATTATGCCGACGGATTTCAATCGATTGATTTTTTTCGGAACTAGACTTCACGCCGATCAATTTGATACCCTTTCTTCCCTTCCCCTTTCTTCGTTTGGGCATGACGATTCAGACAGAAATTAGATCCTGGAAGTTCTAGGGAGTCTAGTTTTCGCTCCACGCAAGCATTTAACCAAAAATATTACCGTTTCTCTTTGAAATGCCGCAGAAATCCCAAAATTACAAGTTGAGATAATTGATTGCATTCGACAGAAATGTTAACTGTTCTATGAGACACGTATGTCATTCCATACTTTTGTAGTAGCAGTTTAGTGTAAATCGATGGGGCAACATTCTTCCACGTGATTGAAGTATGTGCAGGACAAGGTACGTCAGCTCCATCATGAGCACCGTATGTCCGTCAGGCACCGATCTGCCAGCCAGTATTTTGTGTCTTCCATACAGGGTCGCTGGCTTAGTGATGAAGTGCCAGATTGTGGCTCCAAATACCTCTGATTCGGTCTCTGGGCAGTACCAGGACTTGTCAGTTACTGCTGCTTTCACTTCTGGCAATGGTTCCTTATGTTGGAAATGCCTGTCTTTAACATCCGTTGCAGTCAACTGTAATTTGTAAGTCCCCTGGAACTAGCTTGACGAGTCAGTTCAATGGTCGAAGGAAGGCAAAGGCACACCACCCCAAACAGGAAGGGAATCACAGTTCCATCTTCCGCTTGAAGAAAGATGTACTTTACAGGCAAATAAATGATTTTTATAACATATTGAGGCTTCAATTTTCAGGATAATTAGTACGTTGTTAGTTTAAGCTTAAGGGGCTGACATGTGGGGTACAACATTATTAATACAAGAGAATTTGAACATGCTGCATTGTGCAGAGAAATATCAAATTTGAAACAATATTGCGAAGCAAGCAATTGAATATTAACCCGCTTAAGTACATGTGTAAGCATTGCAGATAAGCGTAAATAAGCTGGCAGAATTTTTACACTCGAATAACAGAAAACCAGTCTTTACCAATTGTTCAGAGAAATTTTACCAGAGCGTTTTACCTAGTTAACACCATATATATGGGATCGCAAGTACTTTTATGAGTGACTGAATTAAGAAAAACTGGCTCTTTGCTTCTGTCTCGGGTTCTTCGGCCGAAGTTAGTCTGGTGCTTTTTGTGACGTTTCGCCGGCACGAATGTCTGGAATTATGAAAGTTCTACCCTCCATTGCTGGTGGTGGACTGGAGGCGAGCTCGCGGCCGCCGACTATATGTACCTGGCACGCCGACGTCCAAGGGCTCCTCCGCGGAGGTTTCCGGTGCGATTCTCAGACAGCAGAGAAGCGGCAGAAGAACCCAAGACAGAAGACAACAGGCAGTTTGTCAACAAATGGCCACGAAGGCCTTAACAACAGTTAAGAAAGGTTAGGACTATTGACATGCTGGTAGGAATGAGGATCTGAGCAGTCTTCTCAACAGCGCCTCATCCACTTCGACCTGTCAGTAATGTCACGTACATTTCTGGCCATTATGATTGCCACGACGCCAGCTGTTGCAGAATGTGGACGAGTGTCAGTTACTGGCAAGGCTACCATTTTAGATTAGGAGCGGCTAGTAAGACATCTTACAAGGAAAGGCCACGATACGTTGCCCCGGAAATTATATTCATACACAACTCAGTAGAGCAATAAAATGTACATACACCATAAAAATTTAATGCTGCTATGGACTGGGACAGGAGCTATCAGTCGTCAGAGCTACGATAGCATGGTCAATGCATTGACGGTTCTCGCGGTGTGCACATTTGATGAAATGTTGGTCACAGCTCTCATGGAAACACTTCCACCAAGCCTCCTCCGAAACAGTACTCTAGGGTGTTTGAAATATACTGGAGAAGTATTATGCGTAGCTGCGTTGAAAAATGGAACTTTAAGATGGCGAATAGCGCAGCCGAGAACGGGAAATAAACGATTGAAGGGCGAGAAGTGGTCTCTATGGCATGTGTTAATGACACTGTCGGAAGACAACTGGATCTGTGACAAATTTCACGGAAGTTTTGTATGGACGTTAGAAGAAAACTTCGGCACGCTGCACGATGCCTATGCACTTTGCTGGAATCAGCTTCTTGATTAATTCAACGCCTTCAGAAACTAGAGTTAGTCATCTGTATTGGCTATCCAAGAGTCAACCAAAAGAAGAATTTCTTTTTTCTTGCATGTCTAGCCAAATTACTTGTAATTACTGGTAATGTGACTCTTCGTTATATTACCAGATTTACTGGCAAACGCCTTGATCTGTAGATCTTCTGTAAACTTATATTCATATTTGCAGGAAAATAGCCGGTGGGCTCCAGGGATATACAAATAAGATGCCAAAGTATCATCCTTCATAACTCCCGGTATCATCATACGAGAGTATGGTTGCCGCTATGGGTCCAACTGCACGAAAGACGTACTTGCTTCCCTTCACTGCAAGGATCCATTTTCATCTTAACTTTATCAAATCTTGATTGGTCGGCATTAATTACTTGAGCTGGTGACAAGTTTTTCCTCACTGGGAAACTTTATCTCACGAACTAAGCTTTTTGCTGAATATCAGCAGCCTCTTCAACCAACCGCATGCTGTCTTTGTGTGCTTTTGCGGCAGATAGTCTTTGAAAGTTATCAGCATTTCCGTCCTTTTCCCTGGGTTGTTTTGTCCATATGTCTTACGAGCGGCCAGATATTCTCTGGAAACTGTCTTCTAGGAGACGGATGACTGATGAGATGAACCGCTGCTTCCCTGGAAGTCTGCTACTGCCGACATTCCTTCATCCCTCACTGCCATGGCACTACCACTTTCTTGATCCGATGCCCTTTCGTCCATTAAAAGTTTAGTAACCTCTGCCATTTCAGGATCTTGTTAATTGTTCGTAAATAACACGCTATTCTCCTGTAGGTACGTCATCTGTAATACCAAAGTACTCCAACCGTTTCAAGATAACTGCCTGTCTCATCGTCCAGCGGAAACACTGACTTGGGGAACATTAACTTTGTAAACACTTTCACGGAGATAATCTGATTTACTCCTAGAATAAACACGCCCATTCGGCGTACTGTGTGACCACTATACTGCTTGGAGAGTGGTATGTAAGTGAAGGGTTTTAGTAGGGAGGTGAAGCCCGTTATTGCCCCACCTGTTCCTCCATATCTTGACAATACCTGCGCAGCATAGCAGCTGAAACTTCGCCAATCTTTTTTCTTTGTAGTCAGAAACTAAACAGTAATTCTGTTCTGTTCTCCGGGACAGCTACATGACCATCCCTTGTTTCTTCGTTGGATACTCCAACCGTACAGTTTTGTCTCACCAGCTGTTCCTCCCAGAACAATGCACAACTGTCTCGCAAAGCGTTCTCCTGTCCTTTCACTATTTTTCCTCCAAGGTTTGCTGGCGTTGGTTCCGAAGATTTACGTCCTCCAGTCAGTGGAATGTGGTACCAGCTTGTGACTTGCACCACGTGATCTGAGTGCCACTCTTCATCCAACAAATGAATTTTTCCAGAAAAATGACCATTTCCGTGCTTGGCCGTTACATGCTTGTGGCCATGCGGAAGTGCCTTATGGGACAGACGGGTCAGCTTTGACTCTGTACTTTCTAGTGTGTGTCTGGTGGGTTCCTGACGGCCTGCTGGAGTCGCGCCTAGTGAGTGACGTTTCATGTGTCCCTGTGGACAGCCTGGTGACGTACGATAACCTATCCGCAGATGTACAGTTAACAGGAAGTTTCCACGAAGACTTCCTCTTAGCGGTATGCATTCCCACGAACTGTCGTCGTGGGTTGATTAGTAGGAAGTGCCTGCGACAACGATTGGAATCGAACAATCAGAAACACCTGCATGTTAAGTCCTCTCCCTCTTACCGTTACCAAGACATACACGTTTGCCACAGCGCACAGAACTGCTACGAGTCTTGTGTTACGTTTGCCCAACAACTTATCTGCTTTAAAATGCAGTCTGTCCACGGAAGCTGTTGATGGAACACAATGACACTTTACTTTCAGACGATTATCCTTGGAACGAAAGGAACTTCACAGTTCCTAAGGAACCGTCGGGTTTATGTTGGTAGCGAACAGCCGAAGAATTTAGTGCTTTTACGTTACTTCGTTTCAACACTGATTTATCCCCGGATAGTCAGACTAAAAGCACTTAAGTATATCGAAGAATTACGTAGACGGCTGTAATTTAAAAGTTGAAGGTGCGCAGCAGCAGCAGCAGCAGCAGCAGCAGCAGCATCAATATCAACTACCACTTGCAGACGCTTCTTTGGCTCCCTCGCAATCCAGAGCAGACGTGACAAGTTTTCGAAACTTGTCATTTTCCCCAGTATTTTCGTCGCAGTATATGGTAATTCACTTCTCCTGGAAGCTGGCCTGCCACACTGCATTCAGGAAGAATTCCCCTCTCGTTCGGAGGTATGCGACTCGAGAATGGGTTGACAGATGGTAAGACACCTGAAAGAATAAAGAAATTATCTGATATTTGCTGCTTGCAGGCAGCCATGAATTAAGGAAAATGACAACAGTATGAATAAGAAAGAACTATCTCCATGGGAACTATTATTATTCACTGATTTCTATTTCGTTTTTGAACATTTAAGTTAACGCCATGAACGTATGCAATTAGCACTAAAACATATTCCTCGGTGGTGTAAGCTACGATACGAGCTCTATTCTCGAACATAGTACGCTATATGACAAATGTCTCATTGGAACTTAGTGCAGGTATTCAGAAATTTGGAATACGTAGCAGTACCTGTCTGAGCAGCGTAAATGTATAATTAAAAATATCGGCGTAGGATTTCATAGCACTAAATTTAAGTGCTCATCAGCAATTTCAGATTGTATCCTGATATATCACATTTTAAAGACTTATTTAAAGAATATATGCAAGCATCTTATCGCCACTGTTTCTTGTTGAGGGACTATGCGTAATATCTACGCAACTTTAAAATGGAAATTACATGTGTCGGTCTCGTTACAGTAAGGCAAAGTACGTTCTACCATTGACACTGTATTACAATGTCTATTACTAAAATTATTAGTAGTGTTAAGTACGAACTTTGGTGTGCCTCATTTACCTAGAATCCCAAAATCCTTCAATACGATCTTGCACTTGGTCCAAACTTTTGTTGCAACGCAAAACTAAGGCTCTAAATTAAATTTTAAGATTGTGTTATTCGCAGTATTACAACTGGCAACGTTTAATTTACTTCCATAATTTATTTAATGTCCTATTCCTTATATTTTTAAATGTGGTATGTTAATTTGGTTAGTAGCGTGTGTGGAAGTTTTGGCTCTTTCCTTTTATGTGTCGTTGGGAACGGCATTGCAACAGCCATGCTATGTCTATTAGGTACACATAGTACTGAAGCCTTGGCAGATAACGTTCATCATTAAGTCGTGCATGGTTCGGAATAACAAAGACTCATTGTCTAGTAAATAATGTGAAGTAACGTTGTCTTATCTCCCAATGAACAAATTGCATTAACTACCGAGCTAGTTTTACGTAATATCTAAAGTAACCAGAAATTTCAGTGCTATGAAGTACTGTAAATTACTATACTCAACACATGAGATTTCGAACTGACCTAATTAGTGTTTAGAGTTCTTCGGTGCACTCTTCTTTTTAGAAGTTAGCTACGTTTACGCTGATTACTGATCTTAGTTACAAGCGGCGGATCCTATGGACTAGATATTTCACACACCACAAAGCGTGCGAAGTATGAGTAGTATCTACATATACCCCATTTTAAAGCACTTCTATGCTTGTGTACATAGTAGCACTAGGCGCGTCTTTATTTCATAAGGAAAAACCACATTAACTCATTTCCTGTCAAAATAGATACTTTTGGCAATTCGAATAAAGTTTTCTTATTGCATGTCAAGCATATAGGAACGTTGAGAACTGATCATTCTGTTCACAGACCAACGGACACACCAGACAGGTTGCCTGTTCAAATAGCTGGTCAGTCTCGTGTACAGAGAAATGCTGTTTCCTGGATTAGTACTGAAATTATAAAATTACAAGGAGTGATTACTAGGTAATCATCTGTGAGACTCGCTTATGTCATCTGGTTGGTAAAATAGGTTCATTTGTGTGAGCGTATTGTCTGTAGTTCCTGTAAAACAATTTAAGTTATTTTAATTTCGTTTATGCAACTACAAAGTTGTCACCAAACGTGATTCATTTTATTGAAAATGAAAAAACGGAAGTACTACATTGTGTTGTGTTTTACATCACGAAATGCGTACTTCTGCAAAGCATTGCTGGATTAGGCCAGAAGCAACAGTGGCAAACAAAGCATAAAACGAGCACGCAGATGGCGTTTCTTGACATACTAGAACCTAACTATGAAAATATCACTGATGAGGCTTCACTTTAATCGTAGTAAACGCACTTGGTGACAAAAAAAAACACGTATTTTGGTGGAGTTGCAAGGACGGAATTAAATTCCCAATGAGAACCTCTGTTTATGATCTCTTGTTACGAAGTGCACTGAAGAGCCAAAGAAACCGGACACCTGCCTAATATAATGTAGGGCCCACGCAGAAGGGCTGCAACACGACGTGGCATGGACTAATCCTGTCTGAAGTAGTGCTGGAGGGAATTGACAACATAAATCCTGCAAGGCTGTCCATAAATCCGTAAGACTACGCGATGGAGATTTCTTCTGAACAGAACGTTGCAACGCATCCCAGATTTGCTCAATAAGGTTCATGTCTGCGGAATTTGGTGGCCAGCGAAAGTGCTGAAACTCAAGAGTGTTGGAGCCACTCTGTAGCAATTCTGGATGTGAAGAGTGTCGCATGTCTGATGGAACTGCCAAAGTCCGTCTTTTTTTGTGGTTTTAGGGCGCACAACGTCAATGGTCATTAGCGCCCAGACTACGTTAGGAATGCACCGCGAGGCACAAGTGTAAAACAGCAACTAAAAGGGAAAACACGATAGAAGACAGACTGGCAGGCATAGGATTTAAAAAAGCATAATCGAATGTCAGAGAGGTTTGTCAAGTTGATAAAACGAAGAACGCGAGCAGCTGCTCATGGGTCATCCGCTAAAATGGCATCTAGAGTACATGGCAGGCCAAGATCAAGACGCAGTGTGTTAAAATCCGGACAGGACGTTAAAATGTGGAGGACAGTCAGTAATTGCCCACATGGGCAGAACGGCGCCGGCGCAGCCGTCAGCAGATGGCGATGGCTGAACCGGCAGTGTCCAATTCGTAACCGGGCGAAAATGACCTCCTCCCACCGAGAAGGGCGTGAGGAAGACGTCCAAGCCGCGGGAAGAGTTTTCAAGGCCCGAAGTTTGTTGTCCGTAAGTGCAGCCCAATCGGCATGCCACAGCGATAAAATCCGCCGACAAATGACCCTGCTACAATCTGACGAAGGGACACAACAAGAAGCTGTCCGAGGCTGGAGGACTGCAGCCTTGGCCGCGGCATCTGCAGCTTCGTTCCCAGGGATACCGACATGGCCAGGAACCCACATAAGGCTAACCGGAGAACCGTCGTCCACCAGCTGCTGAAGAGAGCATTGGATCCGGTGCACGAAAGGGTGAACCGGATACGGATCACTGAGGCTCTGGATGGCGCTCAGGGAATCGGAGCAGATGACATAAGCAGAATGTCGGTGGCGGCAGACGTAAAGAACAGCCTGGTAGAGGGCAAAGAGCTCAGCTGTGAAGACCGAACAATGGCCATGGAGCTGGTGTATTTGCAACTTTGTGCCCTGACAATAAAAGAACACCCGACCCTGTCATTGGTCTTAGAGCCATCTGTATAAATGAAGGTCATATTAATGAACTTCGAACGAAGTTCGACAGAACGGGAGTGGTATACCGAACTGGGGGTAACCTTTGGGAACGAGCTGAGGTCAAGGTGAACGCGAACCTGAGCCTGGAGCCAAGGTGGCGTGTGAATCTCGCCCACTCGCAAGGTTGCAGGGAGTGAAAAATCAAGGTGTTGAAGGAGGCGACGAAAGCGAACTCCAGGGGGTAGCAGGGCAGAGACATACAACCCGTATTGAGGGTCGAGAGAGTCGTCAAAAAAGGAACGATAAGACGGGTGGTCGGGCATTGACAGTAGCCGACAGGCATACCGACAAAGCAGTATATCGCGCCGGTAGGTGAGTAGCAATTCACCAGCTTCAGCATGAAGACTCTCGACGGGACTAGTATAAAACGCTCCGATCGCAAGACGTAAACCCCGATGTTGTATGGAGTTGAGGCGGCGTAAGATGGACGGCCGTGCAGAGGAGTATACGAAGCTCCCATAATCCAGCTGGGAGCGAACGATCGACCGATATAGGCGAAGTAGGACGGTTCGATCCGCTCCCCACGACATACCACTGAGAACACGGAGGACATTTAGAGAACGGGTACAACGGGCAGCCAAATGTGACCTGTGGAGACCAGCGAAGTTTCCTGTCAAATGTAAGACCTAAAAATTTTGTTGTCTCCACGAATGGGAGAGCAACGGGACCGAGTCGTAAGGACGGTGGGAGAAACTCTGTAGCGCCAGAAGTTAATACAGACCGTCTTCTCGGCAGAAAAACTGAAGCCATTGGCGACACTCCAGGAGTAAAGACGGTCAAGAGAACACTGAAGACAGCCCTCCAGGAAACATGTACGCTGCGCGCTGCAATATATGGTAAAATCGTCCACGAAAAGGGAGCCTGATACATCAGCTGGGAGGTAATCCATTATTGGATTGATCGCTATGGCGAAGAGAGCGACGCTCAAAACTGAGCCCTGTGGCACCCCATTCTCCTGGCGAAATGGTGTCTAACAGGACAGAACCCACACATACCCTGAACTGTCGATCCATTAAACAGAAACGAATAAAAAGAGGGAGGCGACCGCGAAGGCCCCATGTATGCATGGTGCGGAGAATTCCTCCAACAGGTGTCGTAAGCCTTCTCCAAATCAAGAACACAGCCGCGGTCGGGCGCTTCCGCAAGAAGTTATTCATAACGAAGGTCGACAAGGTAACCAGATTGTCAACAGCAGAGCGGCGCCTACGAAATCCACATTGTACATTGGTAAGTAGGCGTCGAGATTCGAGCAGCCAAACCAAACGAGAGTTAACCATTCGCTCCATCACCTTACAGACACAGCTAGTAAGCGAGATGGGTCGATAACTGGAAGGCAAGTGCTTGTCCTTCTCCAGCTTAGGAATCGGGACAATAGACTCGCGCCAGCATGCGGGAACATGTCCCTCAATCCAGATGCGATTATAAGTACGAAGAAGGAGACCTTTACCCGCAGGAGAAAGGTTCTTCAGCAACTGAATATGAATAGAATCAGGCCCTGGAGCGGAGGACCTTGACCGGGAAAGTGCGTTTTCGAGTTCCCGCATGGTGAATGGGGCATTATAAGTTAGGTGACCTAGCCTCCTCTGCCTGTTTTCGGGGGAGGAAGGCAGGGTGGTAATGAGCGGAGCTCGAAACCTCTGCGAAAAAGCGGCCGAAGGCATTGGAGACATCCTCAGGGGCCACAAGGACGTCATTCGCGACCGTCAAGCCAGAAACTGGTGAGTGGACCTTAGTGCCAGATAGCCGGCGCAGGCTACCCCAGACAACAGAAGGAGTAAAACTGTTGAAGGTGCTTGTGAAAGCAGCCTAGCTGGCTTTCTTGCTTTCTTTAATAATACGACGACACTGTGCACGTAATCGTTTATAATTGATACAATTCGCCACTGTTGGGTGGCGTTTAAAAGTGCGTAAAGCACGTCGACGAGCACGTAAAGCGTCTCTACAAGCTGCGGTCCACCAGGGGACCGGTACGCGACGTGGCGAAGAAGTAGGGCGAGGGATGGAATATTCAGCAGCAGTGAAAATGACTTCCGTGAGGTGTGCGACCTGACGATCGCAGCTTGTGAAGGTTTGATCCTGAAAGGTCGCCCTGGAAGAGAAGAGCCCCCAATCTGGTTTTGGAGATGTTCCAACTAGATGAGCACGGAGAGGGGGTATGCTGCAGGATAAATGGGAATAGGTGTGAGATGTGTCCGAAAGAAAAGTAGGGGCGCCAGTATTGAGGCAGACAAGATTGAGCTGGTTGAAAGGGTCTGCTAACAGGGAGCCCCTCAGGCAGGATGCTAGAGAGCCCCGAAGGGGATGGTGGGCATTGAAGTCTCCAGTTAACAAAAATGGTGCAGGTAGCTGAGCAATAATTTGCATCATGTCTGCCCTGGTAACGGCAGACGACGATGGAGTGTAAACGGTACAAATGTAAAATGTAAAAGTGGGGAGAATAATTCGGATGGCAACTGCCTGCACGCCGGTGTGCAATGTGATGGGATCGTAGTAAATATCATCCCGGACCAGCAACATAACCCCTCCATGAGCCGGAATACCTACCACAGGGGGTATGTCAAAACGCACAGAGGTGTAGTGTGCCAAGGCAATTTGATCACATGGGCGTAGCTTCGTTTCCTGGAGGGCTACGGCGAGCGGACGGTGCAAGCGGAGCAGCAGCTGCAAGTCCTCTCGGTTGGAGCGAATGCTGCGAATATTCCAGTGAGTAAGTGCCATCGTAAGAAGAAAAGGATGATGAAAGAAGGGGTCACCTCGAAGGCTGCTGAGGGCCTGGCTTCGAGCGAGCACTGCCGCTACTATCAGTAGGCGGACAGTCATCGTCCATTGGTTCTATAGGTTCATTGGCCATCTTGGTAAGATGGCCGGGAGGGGGAGCTTCCTCCGTGAACGGCCAGATGTTCGGCTACCAGCGGTGCGGCCAGGCGAAACGGATGATGGCCTGGGGGCAGCAACCGCTGGGTGGCGCAGGAGAAGAAATGCGCCGTGGCGGAGAAGGAGAACTGTGCTTCCTATGAGCCTTCTTGGAAGGTCGTTTGTTGGAAGTACTGGTCGATGGCTGTGAGTTCGAGGTACGTAGGAAGTCTGCACGGGACGGTTCCTTCTTGAAGGCCCGTGCATCTGACTTCTGGGTCTTCGTCTTGGCAGAAGCTGATGAAGGGGCTTGTGTCTGAGGGGTGACGGGAGGAAGAGGAGACGTCGACCGCGCGATCTTAACACTGGCCGAACGGAAGACCGTGGTGTTGAAGGTCAGATCGCATGTCTGGGTTGCAACCTCCCTGGTAGTCTGAGGAGAGGCGAGGACAGTACTGTATTTCCCCGCTGGGAGCAGCGTGGGCTTCCTACTAGCAAATAGCTTGCGAGCAGCAGAGGTCGACACTTTCTCTTTGACCCGAATTTCTTGGATACAGCGTTCTTCCTTATAGGTGGGACAGTCGCGGGAGGACAATGCATGGTCACCCTGACAGTTCACACAACGAGGAGACGGAGGTGGACAGTCACCCTCATGGGCATCCCTGCCACAAGTGACACATTTAGCCGCATTGGAACAAGACTGGCGAGTGTGACAAACGCTGACACTGGTAGCAGCGCGTAGGTGTCGGGACATAGGGGCGAACAGAAATAACCTCTTAGCCCGCTTTGACGCGTGATGGCAGCTGAACACTCAAAGGTCAAGGAAAGTGTCCGGGTCGGTACAAGGTCATTGTTGACCTTTTTGATGACCCTATGGACAGCTGTCACGCCATGCTCAGCGAGGGAACACTAAATCTCCTCGTCAGTCAATCCGTCGAGTGATCGAGTATATACCACACCACGAGACGAATTCAAAGTGCGGTGAGCCTCCACCCGGACAGGAAACGTGTACAGGAGTGTGGCTCGAAGCAGTTTCTGTGCCTGAAAGGCGCTCTCAGTTTCTAGTAGCAAGGTACCATTACGCAACCTGGTACAAGACTTAACAGTTCCGGCTATGGCATCTACGCCCTTCTGGATAACGAAAGGGTTGACAGAAGAAAAATCCTTTCCGTCCTCAGATCGAGAAACGACGAGGAACTGTGGGGCAGGTGGTAGTACTTTTGTCACTGGTGGCTGGTCAAGTTTCCGTTTGTGGGTGTAAGTCGACAGAGAAGAAGAGAAATCCACTGCGGAGGAATCCCCATGATTGCCAGCGTCTCCGATGGCGCGCTCCTTCCTTATGGGGACCCTCTCAGAGGGCACTCCCGCCTTAGGTGAATGTTTACACCTCAGGTCACACCTCCGGAGAAAGACTGAGGGACCAATCGGCATGGTCAGAAGGTATCAGCTCAGGCAATCACCCCTCCCTGGGCCTGGCCTTTACCAGGGGGTAGGTGCGTGCCTTACTTGTCTACCCAGGGCGGGGAATTACCCGTTACCCCGTCACCGGCTACGCGTGCGAACGCGTGGGTCGGCCTTCAGGCGCGCACAGGGAGGATGGAAGAAGAAAAAAAAGAAGAGAGGACAGACTGTCTCAAACGCTGAGGCGGAGACCAGAGAAGGCAAGGAGAAGGCAAGGGAAAGAGTAAGGAAGACAGTGAGATGGAGAAGAACAAAGAAAGGAACCAACCAAAGGAAGGAAGAAACGAGAAGTGAAAAACCAAAATGACCACAAATATAGCTCGTGGAACCGTCCGTCTCCGGACGCAGGCGCTAGCTACCCCCTTGAGGGGGAGGGACTCCTTTTAGTCGCCTCTTACGACAGGCAGGAATACCTCGGACCTATTCTAACCCCCGGACCCTCAGGGGGGGGGGGGGGTGGGGAAAGTCCGTCTGAATGTACAATGAACATAAATGGATACAGGTGATCAGACAGGATGCTTAAGTACGTGTCACTTGCCGTGAGTCGTATCTAGACGTATCAGGGGTCCCATATCAGCACCTGCACATACCCCGCACCATTGCAGAGCCTCTACCAGCTTGAACAGTCCCCTGCTGACATGCAGGGGACAGGGATTCACAAGGTTGTCTCCATACCCGTACACGTCCATCAGCTCGATACAATTTGAAACGAGACTCTCTCGACCAGGTAACATGTTTTAAATCGTGAACAGTCCCATGTCTGCTGACGGGCCCAGGCTAGGCATAAAGCTTTGTGTCGTCACTCATCAAGACTACACGAGTGGGCCTTCGGCTCCGAAAGCCCATATCTATGATGTTTCGTTGAATGATTTGCACGCTGACACTATGGCCCTGCTTTGGAATCTCCAGCAATTTGCTGAAGGATTGCACTTCTGTCACGTTAAACGATTCTTTTCAGTCGTCGTTGGTCCCGTTCTTGCAGGATCTTTTCCTGACCGCAGCGATGTCAGAGGTTTTATGTTTTACCGGATTCCTGATATGAAGTGGTCGGCGGGAAAATACACTTCATTGCTGCCTCGAATGATGTGTCCTATTGCTCTTGCGGCGACTGTAACACCACGTTCAATCTTTGATCTTGATAACCTATCGTAGCAGCAGTAATCAATCTAACAACTGCACCAGACTTGTCATATAGCCGTTGCCGACAGCAGCGCCGTATTCCGCTTGTTTGCGTGTATCTATTTTAACACACATGCCTATACCCGTTTCTTTGGCGCTTCAGTGTATGTAACATATACTCTCCTTCGCTTGACGATTTCATTTTGGAAATAAACCCCATGGTACACATATTGAAGTATTACCTTTATAGTCTTATATGGGTCAATCTGCGCTCCTGGTTTGTGAAATCCGGCAAGTAATTCCGGAACATGCGTCAGTCAACAGCTGCAGGACGTCAGCCGTTGGGTGGTCAGGAAAACGGTACGGCGACATTGAGCACTCTGCGTACTGCAACACAGAAAATTGTTGTCAAGTGTGTGCCATTTGGCTTGTTACCAGTATACATTTTCCTTAAGTGTTCGAAAGGACTAAGCAGAAGAATCAAGACAGACGCCTGTCCCTCCAAAGTGATCCTTGTTTCATGTGAGCTTGGGAGAAAAGGTTCAGCTTCTTTGCGTCAGGATTTAAGAGAGGATAAGTATTTGCTGCTGTTTGGTTGACATGTCCACGATCTTTCAGAACTGAATATTCCTAACTCTTGCAAATAAGTAGAATTCATTATATTGGGTTGTATAAATTATGAAGACAAATGTACATGTTAAGCAGTTAAGGATTTGCTGAACTAACCAATGGCAGAATGGGCAAACAAGCTTTAGGTAAGCGACTCTACATCTACATCTATACTCCGCGAGCCACCTTACGGTGTGTGGCGGAGGGTACTTATTGTACCACTATCTGATCCCCCTTCCCTGTTCCATTCACGAATTGTGCGTGGGAAGAACGACTGCTTGTAAGTCTCCGTATTTGCTCTAATTTCTCGGATCTTTTCGTTGTGATCATTACGCGAGATATATGTGGGCGGTAGTAATATGTTGCCCATCTCTTCCCGGAATGTGCTCTCTCGTAATTTCGATAATAAACCTCTCCGTATTGCGTAACGCCTTTCTTGAAGTGTCCGCCACTGGAGCTTGTTCAGCATCTCCGTAACGCTCTCGCGCTGACTAAATGTCCCCATGACGAATCGCGCTGCTTTTCGCTGGATCATGTCTATCTCTTCTATTAATCCAACCTGGTAAGGGTCCCATACTGATGAGCAATACTCAAGAATCGGACGAACAAGCGTTTTGTAAGCTACTTCTTTCGTCGATGAGTCACATTTTCTTAGAATTCTTCCTATGAATCTCAACCTGGCGCCTGCTTTTCCCACTATTTGTTTTATGTGATCATTCCACTTCAGATCGCTCCGGATAGTAACTCCTAAGTATTTTACGGTCGTTACCGCTTCCAATGATTTACCACCTATGGCATAATCGTACTGGAATGGATTTCTGCCCCTATGTATGCGCATTATATTACATTTATCTACGTTTAGGGAAAGCTGCCAGCTGTCGCACCATGCATTAATCCTCTGCAGGTCCTCCTGGAATACGTACGAGTCTTCTGATGTTGCTACTTTCTTGTAGACAACCGTGTCATCTGCAAATAGCCTCACGGAGCTACCGATGTCAACTAAGTCATTTATGTACATTGTAAACAATAAAGGTCCTATCACGCTTCCCTGCGGTACTCCCGAAATTACCTCTACATCTGCAGATTTTGAACCGTTAAGAATGACATGTGTTCTTTCTTCTAGGAAATCCTGAATCCAATCACAAACCTGTTCCGATATTCCGTAAGCTCGTATTTTTTTCACTAAACGTAAGTGCGGAACCGTATCAAATGCCTTCCTGAAGTCCAGGAATACGGCATCAATCTGCTCGCCAGTGTCTACGGCACTGTGAATTTCTTGGGCAAATAGGGCGAGCTGAGTTTCACATGATCTCTGTTTGCGGAATCCATGTTGGTTATGATGAAGGAGATTTGTATTACCTAAGAACGTCATAATACGAGAACACAAAACATGTTCCATTATTCTACAACAGATTGACGTAAGCGAAATAGGCCTATAATTATTCGCATCTGATTTATGACCCTTCTTGAAAATGGGAACGACCTGCGCTTTCTTCCAGTCGCTAGGTACTTTACGTTCTTCCAGCGATCTACGATAAATTGCTGATAGAAAGGGGGCAAGTTCTTTAGCATAATCACTGTAGAATCTTAAGGGTATCTCGTCTGGTCCGGATGCTTTTCCGCTACTAAGTGATAGCAGTTTTTCAATTCCGATATCGTTTATTTCAATATTTTCCATTTTGGCGTCCGTGCGACGGCTGAAGTCAGGGACCGTGTTACGATTTTCCGCAGTGAAACAGTTTCGGAACACTGAATTCAGTATTTCTGCCTTTCTTCGGTCGTCCTCTGAGGTAAGGGTGAAGATAACTGGCAAAATATTTTGAAATTACAAAATAGACACCTCCGTCTGTTTTAAGTGGTCTGGTCATTGAAGTGTGGTGAAAGATTCTGAATAGCTCGGACAGACATTCAAATGTTAGCTGGGAAACTCCGACAGTGTTTCAATGTGTTTACTTGAGGGTAAGGATGTTAAGCCTTAAGGTTGCTACTTGGCTTACAAAACATACGAGAGTCCTTTGCAAGTATTATAAATGAAACGTTTTCCCAATTCGGAGAGTGAAGGAATTCTTTAATTCTGCCCGATTCGGGTATAGCCTTACCAGTGGCCAAGATGCTTCATGGTTTGACTAAGGCCTCATAACCTAAACCAGTCCAACACCACCTACTAAACAGCCGTAAGTGTGCCGTAGCATGAAAAGCGCGCACAAAGCTACCGAATTGTAATTTCCGCCGATTCACATTCCCGAACATTTAATAGACATACCGCAGTATGCTAACCTAAATGCAATATTTCCAAAACTGAATTACAGGTTTGATAGTAAAAACGTGCACAATCTTTTGTGTATGAGGTTAATAAAATTCGTTTTAGCGCAATATTTTTATGAGCGGTTATTCATTGTTAGTATATAGTATGAAGTCTATGGTTAGCGTTTAATGATTATCATATAATTTCTTTATAAAACTGATGCGGACCGTCTGGTTCAAAGCTGTAAAATATTGAAATGTTATTTACGTCACTACGACGGAGTGACATGGTAAGGAAGAAGTGACAGCTAAGGGGAAGGCAAGGCACAGTAAGCTGGGCTTGTCAGAACTACGGACCCCATTGAGGGAAGCACTGTAGAGTAAGCAACTCTGGCTCCACGCGATATTGTAAAATTTGTGGTCTGATTTGGACGGCACATGGCAATGTAGCGGAACTGTGGCGACTTCGATTATTTGGCAGGTTCATCATGCACAGAACTGCCCGCGACTATCTGTAAATGAATTGTAAAGTTTTTTAAACAAAAATGTGTTAATACACGGTAACAGCTTGAACAATTAATCGGGAATTGTGTGTGATACTTTGAATATGCTTTATAAATATGGCTGCCTGCTAGACTTGACTGAAATAGCTCATGCCACCGATACAGTTGTTTTACTGAACAAGCAACTGACTAAGATATTTGTTACCACCTAATTTTGTTACAAAGAACTCTAGCCACATTCCTTTATTTATATCGCAGTTGGGAAGTATTGAAAGAACTTTTAAACTTTTAATGTTCTTAAAGAACTATTTCACAGCAGTGTGCGATCGGTCTGTAAACCATATCTGACTGGCGAAGATAATGTAATCCGAACTAATTTATGTTCCCTCGCAAGGAAAGTTCATCAAAACAGGGTGGTGGTTGTCAACTTCACAGCTAATATGAGAAACCGAATAACTGTTGATAGCTACCGAGAGAGGTCGCGCAGTGGTTAGCACACTGGGCTCGCATTCTGCAGGAAGACGGTTAAATCCTCGTCCCGGCATCCTGATTTAGGTTGTGTGACTTCCCTAAATTGTTTTGCGCAAATGCTGGGATGGTTCTTTTGAAAGGGCACGGCGGACTACTTTCCACATCCTTCTCTAGTCCAATGGAACCAACGACCTCGCTGTTTGGTCCCCCTACAAATCAACTATCCAATTCTTAAGATCACTGCAGTGCGGCTAAAAGTTCAGAATGCCTGTTTAACTGTAGCAAAATTTAGTATTATGCTGTTATATTTTGACGAAAATGACACTGAAGTACTGCTCAGTTTCGCGACGAAACTGCATTCAGGACATGAGAAAGTTCACAGAATCAATGTAACTGCCTCTGCAAAAGGCATTACAAACGCATATATTATGTCAGTCATTACTGAAGTCAGTTTAAAAAAGGTAACTGAATTCCTGAACGTGTTATTAGCCAAAGAATTAAATAACGAAACAGGAGGAAAAATAGTCTGACAAGTCTTCGACAGGAAAGCTGGACTTCGGCCATGTCCTGCACGGACAAAATCTTTAGGAGCCAATAAACATGCACTCCAACTTTTATCAGATTGTTACATCACTGACTGCGCAGTTTAACATTCTAATTGGCATTGTCAGCTGTAAATCAGTCTACAAGCTGGCAACGCAGGGAAACTGCACTACCCACTAAAACGCAAACAAACCCGAACCAAAACCTTACACAGTGCTATCGATTTATGATGAATCACCCTCTAGCGCCCGTGACTCGTTATATGTACAGACACCGCAGCTGGCCCAGGAGGCTTAGGTGCCCGGCATAGCAGTACCCCTTCTTGAGAGGACTGACTTTATGACAACCTCAACCATGACAGCTGTGCCAAGCACAACAACAACAACCTCACCCGACCAGACTATCGCAGAGGTTTCATTCCCTTGGTGCTTGCCTTTGCACTTTTTCCTTTCTTCCCTTGAAACCTTAAAATAGAAACCCACTCTTACAATTACAGTTGGCGGCGACTTCGCAATACCCTCGATATGCTAACTAAAATGTGTGTTTGAAGTTTGTGGTATGCATAGAAGGCGTCCGACATTTTACAGAATGCTTTCTCAGAAAATATTTCTGAACAATTAGTCCAGGAGCCTATTCTAAGTGCAAATGATTGCGAAAACATACTTGACTTCTTAGCAAGAATTCTGACCAAATAAGTAGTATCATGGTGGATACAGGCATTAGCGACCGCTGGATGGTTGTAGCAAGACTGAGTACCCTAACATCCAAATACACCAAAAATTAACTCAGGATTCATTAACTCAGGATTCAGCTATTTAAGAAAGCACGTAAGTCTGATTTATGCCTTCCTAAGAGTGTCTCCACTCTTTCCAAATCGAATATGTAAGCGTAGGCCAGACGTGGTCTAAATTAAAAGGAGTGGTATCGATGGCTCTTTAAGAGATGCTACTGATCCCCCTGGTGAACAAAACACGGCAAAACACTTGCAGAAACAGCGAGAGAGAGCATGCAAAATTTAAACGAAAACTAAACACTCAAGATTAGCGAAGTTTTACGCAAGCTCAAAATGTAGTTCGAACTTCAATGTGAGATGCATTTAGTACTTTCCACAACGAAACAGTCTAAATCCGGCCAAAAATTACAAGAAATTATTTTCGTATGCAAAGTATGCCAGCGGAGAGACAGTCTATACCTTCACTGCACCTCCAATCCACTGTGGTGATACTCTTGATAGTGCCGCTAAAGCAGCATTACTAACGCAGGTTTCCCAAATTCCTTCACAAAAGATGATAAAGTGAATATTCCAGAATTCGAACCAAGAATTGCCGCCATGAGTAACAAGTATATATCACCTATGTAGCAAAGCAGCTTAAAACACTAAGACAAGGCCTCTGGTCCCGATTGTATACCAGTTTCAGAGTATGCTGATAAAATAGCTCCACTTTTAGCTATCATATACAAGCGATCGCTCGTTGAAATGTCGATTTGGAGACTGGAAATTTGCGCAGGTCACACCAATGCCAAAGAAAGGAAATACGAGTAATACTCTGAATTACGACGATATCGCTAACGTCGATTCGTAGGTTTTTGGAATATTTGTTCGAAAATTATGAGTTATATGAAAGAAAACTATTTGCAGCCGACACGCATTCAGAAAATATTGTTCCTTCATTTTCGCGAAGTAATGAGCGCTATAGACATGAAACATGAAACAAACTGATTCCATATTTTTACATTTCCAGAAGGTTTGACACCGTATCGGACAAGCGACTTCCTAATAAAACTGCGTGCCTGTGGACTATCGTCTCAGTTTGACTGCATTCGCGATTTCCTGTCAAAGCTGGCAGTTCGTAGTAATTGATGGAAAGGTATCAAAAATATCTGGTGGAAGTGTTCTAACCCTCTGTTCTTTATCTACATAACGATTTAGGAGACAATCTGTGTAGCGCTCAGAATGTTTGCAGATGATGCTGTCATTTACGATCTTGTGGAGTCATCTGATCAAATTGCAAAACTATTTACACAACGTACCTGAATGGTGCGGAAACTGGCGATGTACTAAGTAATGGTAATTGTGAAGCCATCCATGTGAGTACCTAAGGGAATCAGCTAAATTTCGGTTACATGATAAACATATCCAAAGGCTGTGAATTGAACTAAATACTTTTGGATTACACTTACGAATAACAGACCGGAACGATCACGTAAATAATGTGGGAAGAGTGAGCAAAATATTACGATTTATTGGCAGAAGACTGAGAAAGTGCAACAGGCCTACTGAAGAGACTGCCTAGATTATGCTTGTACGTCCTCTTCTGGAGTATTGCTATCTGCTACGGGATCCGCTTCAGATACGATCGTAGGAAGACAAAAATGTCTAAAGGGCAGCTCGTTTTGTACAATCACGAAATAGGGGGAGAGCGCCTGCGGCGTGGCACGTTACTTTTTACCTCCCTGCCAGTGTCCAGCAATGTTCATTTGTCTAGCTAAAAGCTGTAGTAGAAAATACTAGACCACTACTGTCTATTGCAGGTCGTAACATACATAGAATTGTCCGGTAAACAGGATGTGGCTAGCTACTGAAATAAAAGTTTTAACATGGCAATGTAAATTTTCAGGTGTATTTTTACGATAAATATCACAGTTAATACTGCAAAGTCCGTACTGAGTGGTAACACAATGTAAAGTTCACATGCACACCACAATCACACACATAGCCAGTTTGTGGTATTTACACCCATTGCCGAAGTTAATAGAGTTCACCGGATCGTTTAGTTACGAAAATGCTCGCTCAAATGTTGTGCACTCTGCTCTACACGTAATACCTGTTCCAGTCTTCGATCGCACAACACGCCACGCGGTTTTAACTAACAGTCAAAAGCAATTTTGATATTCCGTCCGAAACTCCACACGACTTCCACTATACCGTTCACTTAAATACACTTTGTACTACTTCGCGAACTCAATTAGCATTTTTCCGCTATTTTACAGTACTTTCGTCAGTTGTTTTCAATGACGTGTTACCAGTTCGAACCCTCAGCCCCGACCCCCTCTATCACAGCAAAGGCTTTGTTCCCAGCATAGATTGGCGCGCGCCTGCATTTTTCTGATTGGCTGATATCACAAACAGCAAATCCGGTTGCAGTATTATCCCGTGCTAACCCGCATTTTACTTCAATGACCAATCATAGTAAAACATTTCTTTCTATGGCAATTGCTAAATAAATTTAGAAAAGTATGAAATATAAAATTACTCCTGAAATTACCGATTAATGTGTTCTACTCACGATTTATTAGTACCATAAACTGACTGCTCATTTAATTATAGTAAATCCCTGTATAGTTTAACTGGTACTTCATGAAAAAAAATTTTCATTTACTTCTGTTCTTCACTCATACAACACTCACACTGCTAATTACTACACATATAAAACAATTATAATTATGCAAATACATTAAATATTAAACAACTCTACAACATTGTTTTGACGACTGCTAGCACTGTCCGTCAACTGCTGACCTCTGCCGCCTACTAGTGCAACTACGTGCAGCTCTACCTCAGATCCATGGAGGTAAGAATAAGGGGAGATGGCGCTACGTATCCCAGCCGTACTACGTTTTGAAGCCATGGGGGCGTGGCTCGCTGCCATGACACTGACCAAAACATTGCCAGCGTGCTATAGCGCTGCGTGTATTACAGTCGCTAATTGCACCATATACGCATGTAGCGTCATCAGATTAGCTGTTACAAAGTTTTTGTTTAAAATAAAATCTCGTGAAGGCGAAATTCCGCGTTTCTTCTGATTAAAAATAGTTTTTGATGTAATATTACGAATAGCTAGCCTTCAATGCAAACGATACAACTTTGTTAACTCAGTAATAAACGTGTATCACAAACTAAATAATAGAAACTGAAAACTAAGTTAGCTATACCTCCCTCCGAAGCCCCATAATACATCTTGTTTGTAATACGTACTGGGACATTTCAGTTACGTTACACTACTGGGAAACACTGTTCATTACCACCAATATTTACTGAAATACGGTACATAGAATGGCAAATCTACACAGTGTCCTGTTTAGGCCTATACTTTAGGCCAGTTAATTTAGTGTTAGCTTTTAATTTGGTACATGATGAAGACAAAGTGAGTTACTCAACACTTCGATTATCAACGATACGTACGTATTATACTGAAACGTGAACTTGAAAACTAAGAATTTAATTCTTTGAATTTACATACCTTTTGCAGGAAGTTCGGTCTATGTCCTCTTCTCGGAAATGCTGAGAACATATAGTGCTCCATTTAGACGCACGTGAATTCTTCCTCCTCACGGCATTCTCCCACAGAGCTTTCCGACTTTCATTTTTAGGAAATCTAAAATCATACAGGAGAAAAACACGCTATAGTACAAGGACCGATGTAGCGCACGTTCATTCACAATGAAGTTGTAAAATCACACTTAACGAAACAACTTACACATGAAATGTTATTCCCTTCGATTTCGCATCACAATCAGAACGATTCGTACATCTGAACACCACACAAGTCACCATAATAGCGCAAAATTCTTCCAAAAGCGAGCGACAAGCCTATGCACACAAGCTTACAGCAGCAATGTTTTGGTCGGATTGAGATGGCTACCCGCGGCTTCACATAGCTTCACAGCTGTGACGTCACGGCGTCTCCCTCTATTCTTACCTCCATGCTCAGGTCCATGTCAGCTGGTGACATCTGTCGATGACTCATGCCTATAACGATATCGTCCTAACAAGTGACAGGAGCGATGCGAAGGCGCTACGCCTCACGCCACCTATATGATAGGTGAAATGAGGGGTGGCAATCACTAAAATAGGTTCTTTTCGTTGCGGCAGGATCTTGATATTTCCATCATCTATCTCGTCAGTGTGGAAATTTGTTGACGATCGTCTACCCAGGGAGGAATAATAATAAAATAAGAGAAATCAGCTAGCACAAAAAGATTTAAGTGATTGTTTTACCTGTGCGCTATTAGAGAGTGCCACCTGGCAGAATGATAGAGCATATCTTAGTAACTGCAGACACTTTGTTGGTCATGAAATAAGCTTTTAGAAGCTAAAGGCCCTTAAAGACGTTGCAAACTTTCAGACATTTTAAAATGTTACGTCAGATTTCGAACCCTGTATTTTAAACTGCGAACTTCTTCCAGCAGCATATATGGAATCTCCGTAATTTATTGGCTATGAATTGCAGACTAAACCCGCAGAAATTTTAGATAGGCAGGAAAGTAACAGACCCTGGTAAATTTCAATAGCCACCGACTGGACAGTCAATGCAAGCATTAAAACTACATTTGACAAAGAGGAAAGAGACAAGACAAAAAACGAATACGTATCAGTGAGATGTGAAATAGTGAAGGCACAGACAATGACATTACAAGTTCCTAATCAGGGGCGAATTATTTAGTTTCACCTGAGTGCTTCGGTAGTTAGATTTCTGAATCTCTACGTATTAATCTACTTTATTAGACATAATTCCTGCGTTTTCGTCAGGGTATACAGTAGAGTAGTGCAGCATGTGCCGATAGTCCGTGTATCTGCAGGTTTAGTTTACCACCATCTTTAGTAGGGACAGTGGACTAAGATTGTTGTGTACGGATGCGAGCCGAGTTGGTGACTTTACTCTCAGCTTCAGGCTGTGATGGCTTTGGCTACACAGCCTGAGGCTGCAGTGGATGGGCACCACAGATGTGGGCCGGCCGTGGCATCCATTGGACGTCCAACACGTCCGAGTCCTCCGATCGGTCCTCACCCGGTGGCCAGCCCAGTTACTGCTTGCACGGAAGTTTACCCCTTACCTGTGACCTAGAGGGGGTCGCCCTGGGGCGTAGCAGGCTGCCGAAGACTTCCCAGGCGGCCGCACGTAAGGTGTCACTTTGAATGAGAATAGATTCTCTCTGGTTTGTTAGGGGTATAAAGGGACCGAAGTACAGGGTCAGTCTTTTTCTGACGCAAGCAAGGCTCAACGTACAGAAACAGCTAACACCGCACCTAAAAAGAAAACTAATGGAACGGACAGAAAGCGGGGAAACATACACCACAAGGAAAAGCAGAAGGTATTGAAACCATAGAGCAGATCGTCTGGGCTGGCAAATCACGATAATTACAAAGGATGAGCCATACACTCAGCATCACATTACCATGTTCATCCCAAAAAGACAAGGCGAGATGAACACACGTTGAGAAAAGACAACCACCAAGACAGAAGCAGAGAAAGTGCGATAGTTAAAATTAAGGGAGGGCGGCGACCTCAGGAGGCTAAATGCGCACTCTTACATGGTATTATAAAAAACCCTCACGAATAAAACTTGGAACTAAATCTGCTGTTGAGGCATTGTCGCCCAACACCTTAGGTAGAGTGCAGGTAACGTTAAAAGTCCTCTTGAGAGCGGCTGAAAGTGGGTAGTCCAGAAAAGTGTGGACTGGAATCATATGTGAGCCAGAGTGACACAGAGAGGGGTACTCGTGACTGAGGAGGGTCCACGTGTTAGCCACGTATGGCTAATGCAGAGTCGGCAGAGAACTACAGAGTCCCTGCGAGAGACCTGCATGGAGGCCTGACACATTCGTAGTCTCCTTAATCGCATACAGTTTGTTGTGCATGCTGAGGTTATGCCATTTTGTCTCCCAAAGCCTTAAAACCTTGCGGTGTATGACTAAGCTCAGGTCAGTTGCAGAGAAGCCAGTCTCCATAAGCGGTTTCTGCGTAACGTATTTGGCCAGCCTGTCTAAGTTCGTTGCCTCTGATTCCGATGTGATCTGGAGTCCAGACAAACACCACTGAACGATTGGATGACGAGGGTAGCACTGGCCGATAGCTTTTTTTGTTTTGGTTTTAGGGCGCAAAACTGCTATGGTCATTAGCGCCCGGTCCGTGACTTAGGAAACAGTAAAAAACCGAAATTGAAAACCAGCAGCGATGGGAACGAAAGTCATAAAATTGGAGAAACTAAAAGCAGAAGGAAGGCTTAAAAATCCACTACAGAAAGGGGTTGGTTGTCCGAAAAAAGCTTCAAATGACTGACGTCATTTCACTGGCACTAATAAACTTGATAACGCGGTCGGCTGAGCGCGTGTCATCTGCTAAAATCGACGATATATCAGGCGATAGCTGTAGACGGGAGCTTAACGGATTAAAATAGGGGTCTTACCGTCCACAGCTGAGAGCAGTGGGGACAGAGTGGGGGAGGATCGCCGCTTAAAAGATGTCGATGGCTAAAAAGACAGTGGCCTATCCGGAGTCTAGTTAAAATTACCTCCTCCCGACGACGCGTTCGGGAGGAAGAGGTCCAAGCACAAGGAAGAGTTTTCACGTCCCGCAATTTATTATGGGTAAGTGTCGACCAATGCGTGTGCCATAAATGAACAACACGACGACATAAAACGCTCCGTAGATCGGCGAAGGGAATCGATTGAATAGCTGGCCGACGAAGAGAGACTGCAGCCTTGGCTGCAATATCGGCCGCCTCATTTCCACAGATACCAACGTGTCCCGGGAGCCAGAGGAACGCCACCGAGACGCCCCGCAGGTGGAGCAAGCGCAGACAGTACTGAATCCGGTGGACCAGAGGGTGCACAGGATGAAGAGCTTGGAGACTGAGGAGAGAGCTGAGAGAATCTGAGCAGATAACGTACTGTATCCGCTGATGGCGGCGGATGTAGTGGACAGCCTGGAGAACACAGTAAAGCTCCGCAGTATAAACCGAACACTGGTCGGGAAGCCGAAAGTGATTTGGAGTGTCGCCAACAATATAGGCACTCCCTACACCTAACGATGTTTTCGAGCCGTCGGTGTAAATAAATGTGGCGTCCGTAATTTGTGCACAGAGCAGCAAATGCCCGACGATAAACAAGTGAAGGGGTACAATCCTTGGGAAATCGACAAAGGTCACGGAGCAGGCAGATACGGGGACGGAGCCAAGGCGGTGCTGTACCCCAAGTTGTCAAGAAGGTTTTAGGAAAGCGGAAGGAAAGACAATGGAGCAGTTGACGGAAGCGGACTCCCGGGGGTAGTAGGGAGGAGGGGCGGCCTGCATACCCTACATCAAAGGAGGCGTCGAAAAAAATGTCATGGGCTGGGTTAGCAGGCATGGAAGACAGATGGCTAGCATAACGACTCAGGACTGCTCGCCGATTGGACAGCGGAGGTTCAGCAGTCTCAGCATAAAGGCTTTCCACAGGGCTGGTGTAAAAAGCTCCAGACACTAAACGTAAACCACAGTGGTGGATAGAGTCGAGACGCCGAAGAATAGACGGCCGAGCAGAGGAGTAGACTATGCTTCCATAGTCCAATTTTGAGCGCACTAAGGCGCGATAGAGGCGGAGAAGGACCACTGTCCGCTCCCCAGGAGGTACCATTCAGGACACGGAGGGTGTTGAGGGATCGCAGACAGCGAGCCGAAAGATAGGAAACGTGGGAGGACCAGCACAGTTTTCTGTCAAACATAAGATCCAAGAATATAGCGACGTCTGAAAACGGAAGGTTGACAGGACCTAGATGTAAGGAGGGCGGAAGAAACTCCTTTCATCGCCGAAAATTAACACAAACGGTCTTACTGGGAGAAAAACGGAAGCCGGTGTCGATGCTTCAAGAGTGGAGGCGATCGCGACATCTTTGAAGATGATGTTCAAGAGGGTTGGTCCGTTGAGAGCGGTAGTAGACGCGCAATATCGTCCACAAAGAGGAAGCCCCAGACATCAGGAAGGAGACAATCCATAATTGGATTTATGGCAATGGCAAACAGTACAACACTCAGCACGGAGCCCTGGGGTACCCAGTTTTCTTGGGAGAAAGTATGGGAGAGAGTAGTGTTCACCCGCACCCTAAATATGCGCTCTGCCATAAATTCGCGAAGAAAAAGGGGCAGCCGACCTCGAAAGCCCCAAGAGAACAGTGTGAGGAGGATGCCTGTCTTCCAACAGGTATCGTATGCTCTCTTCAGATCAAGAAATATTGCTACTGTTTGGCGTTTCCGGAGAAAATTGTTCATGATGTAAGTGGAGAGAGCAACAAGATGGTCAACTGCAGAACGATGCTTTCGGAATCCGCATTGGGCAGGTGTTAAAAGACTGCGGGATTCCAGCCACCAAGCTAAACGGTAATTCACCATACGCTCCAAAACCTTACAGACACTACTCGTGAGAGAAATGGGGCGATAGCTAGAGGGGAGATGTTTGTCCTTTCCAGGTTTCGGAACGGGAACGACAATAGCTTCCCGCCATCGTCTGGGAAAGGTACTGTCGGTCCAAATTCGATTATAAAGGCGAAGGAGGTAACGCAGACTATGGGTTGATAAATGCAGCAACATCTGGACGTTGGTACCATCCGGTCCTGGGGCGGAGGAGCGAGAAGAAGAGAGCGCATGTTGGAGTTCCCGCATGGAGAAAACCGTATTGTAGCTTTCGCGATTTTGAGAGGAGAAAGCAAGAGGTCACTCTTCCGCTGCACGTTTCTTCGGGAGAAACGCTGGCGGGTATTTTGAAGAGCTCGAAATCTCAGCAAAGTGCTTACCCAACGAGTTAGAAATTGAGACGGGGTCCGCTAATGTATCATGCGCGACAGTGAGCCCAGAGACCGGGGAGAAACTAGGCGCGCCTGAGAACCGTCGAAGCCAACTCCAAACTTTCGAGGAGGGAGTTAAGGTGTTAAATGAGCTAATAAAGAATTTCCAGGTTGCCTTCTCGCTATCGTGGATGACACGACGGCATCGCGCACGGAACTGCTTATAGCGGATACAATTGGCCAAAGTAGGATGGTGGCGGAAAACGCGGAGAGCACGTCGCCGCTCACGTATTGCATCACGGCATGCCTCGTTCCACCGAGGAACTGGGGGGCGCCGGGGTAATTTGGAGGTGCGTGGTATTGAATGTTCCGCAGCTGTAAGAACGTCGGTAATGTGTGTGACATCGTCGACGCTGGGAAAGGGACGGTCATCGAATGTCGCTAGAGACGAGAACAAACTTCCAGCGTCGCGGGCGCATGTATGGCAGTTGAGGCTGCAGTCTAAGGACCCATGGAAAGTGGTCACTCGAGTGTGTATCTTCAAGGGCGAACCATTCGAAGCGCCGAGCTAGTGGAACAGTACCGACCGCAAGGTCCAAATGAGAAATTTGTCGTGGAGGCAGACAAAAATGTAGGGACCCCAGTGTTGAGGCAAACTAGATCCGCTTGGTGGAAGACGTCTAGCAATAGTGAGCCACGTGGACAAGGATGTGGAGATCCCCAAAGCGGGTGGTGGGCATTGAAGTCCCCAACCAGCAAATAGGGGGGGTGGAAGCTGACCAAGAATATCAAGGAGATCAGCTTGTGCCATTGGTGTGGACGATGGAATGTATACAGTACAAAGAGAGAACGTGTATCCGCAAAGGGAAAGACGGACGGCGACAGCTTGGAAGGAAGTGTTTCAGTGGATTGGGTGATAATGGAGAGTTTCATGGAGAAGAATCATGAGTCCTCCATGTGCTGGAGTGCCTGCAACAGAGAGGAGATCATATCGGACAGACTGAAAATGAGGGAGAACAAAGCAGTCATGGGGACGCAGCTTTGTTTCCTGAAGACAGAAGATGACCGGTGAGTAGGATTGTAGGAGGATCGACAATTCATCCCGATTGGCTCGAATACCGCGGATATTCCAGTGGATAATGGAGATAGGGTGAACAGAAAATGGAGGAATGTGACCAAGGTCGCTGTCAACTTGACTGCTCAGAGCTTGCGACCGACAGCATGGAATGGCATTCAGCTGAAGGCAGAAGATCCTGATCCATAGGTTGGTCAGGAGCAGCTCCTGCCACCAGCGATCGGCCGGTTGATCGGCCACCAGCAGTGCGCCTCGGCGACACGGAAGACGGCCGAGGGCGATTTCCGCCAGGTGGTGCTGTAGATGGGACACGCCTTGGCGGAGAAGGAGAGGAACTGGGTTTCTTTGTAGCCTTCCTGGAAGTATGATGTTTAGATGAAGGAGGGACTGATGGTTGGGAAGTTGCAGTACGTAAAAGCTCTTCATGAGTGTGCTCTTTTTTCGAAGTCTTGGTGTCTGACTTTTGGGCTCGGGATTTTGCAGAACCCGACGAAGGGTGAGCCATAGAGTGGGCAGGCGAAAGTGGTGAGGTTGAACGGGCGATCTTTGCTCTGGCCGATCTGACGACTGTGGCACTAAAGGTGAGGTCGCAAGTCTGCGTGGCCGCCTCCTTTGTTGGCCGAGGAGAATCAAGGACAGTGCTGTATTTTCCTGTCTGAGGCACAGTGGGCTGTCGACTGGCAAATAATTTTCGAGCAGCAAAGGTCGACACCTTTTCCTTCACTCTAATTTCCTGGATGAGCTTTTCGTCCTTAAAAGCGGGGCAATCTCTAGAGGAAGCAGCGTGGTCACCCATACAGTTGATGCAGCGAGGGGATGGAGGTGGACAAGCACCCTCATGGGCATTCTTGCCACACTTAACACATTTGGCCGGATTGGAACAGGACTGGGTGGTGTGATTGAACCGCTGACACCGATAGCAACGCGTAGGGTTCGGGACGTAAGGGCGAACGGAAATTATCTCATAGCCTGCTTTGATTTTCGATGGGAGTTGAACTTTGACAAATGTCAAGAAGACAGTGCGGGTTGGAATGATGTTTGTGTCAACCCTTTTCATAACCCTATGAACAGCCGTTACGCCCTGGTCAGACAGGTAGTGCTGAATTTCTTCGTCAGACAATCCATCGAGGGAGCGTGTATAAACGACTCCACGCGAGGAATTTGAAGTAGAGTGTGGTTCCACCCGGACAGGGAAGGTGTGTAGTAGTAGTGAGGTACACAGCAATTTCTGTGCCTGGAGGGCACTGACTGTTTCTAACAACAGGGTGCCATTCCGTAATCTGGAACAAGACTTTACAGGACCTGCAATTGTGTCGACACCTTTCTGAATAATGAAAGGGTTGACCGTGGAGAAGTCGTGACGTTCGTCTGACCGAGAAACAACAAGGAACTGTGGCAACGATGGAAGAACTGTCTGTGGCTGAGACTCAGTGAACTTACGCTTGTGAGCAGACTTAGTGGAAGGTGAGGAAACCATTGCGGAAGAATCCCCCATGATTACCGGCGTCTCTGATGGCGCGCTCCTCCCTTGTGGGGGCCCTCTCTGAGAGCATTCCCGCCTTAGGTGATTGTTCACACCTCAGGTCACACCTCCCAACAAACGGACGGAGGGACCAATCGGCACTTTCAGAAGGTATCAGCTCGGGTAATCACCCCTCCCTGGGCCTGGCCGTTACCAGGGGGTACGTACGTGTCCTACCTGTCTACCCGGGGCGGGGAATTACGCGTTACCCCGTCACCGGCTACGCATGGAAGTGCGTGGGTCGGCCTTCAGACACGCACAGGGAGGAAAAAAGAGAAAAGGAAAGGAAAGAAGAGGGGTCTCTAACACCGCAGCGGAGAAAAGGGCAAAGAGAAGAGGGAAGGAAAAGAGAAGGACAGAGGCAGGACGAAGACTTGCAAGTGTAGAAAGCAAGGAATTTGTAACAGTTTCGAGCGTCCGTCTCCGGACGTAGGCACAAACCATACTCCCAGAGGGGGAGAAAGGGAAGGAAAGAGTCAGTGGTGAGGGGGGGGCGAAGATGAGGGACGGGGAAGGATGCGGAAAGGGAGGGTATGCAGCCCGGAAAGGAAGCAGGGCCACATTAGCTCGGGGTCCCGTGCTCGCTACGCACGTATCCACAAAAGAGTTGTGGATCCCCTGGGGTGTGGCCGATAGCTTGTAGGGTGCTCGAGTCCGTACACAGAAGGAACGACTCCCCAGGGCATGAATGGATGTGGTCAAGAGCACGAGATACGGCCGCCAGCTCGGCAGTCAAAACACTGCCGCCTTCGGGCAAGGCATGCTTTTCAATAAGTCTTCCATGGACATACGCGAAGCCGACGTGAGCCTCAGCAATCGAGCCGCCTGTGTCAACAATTTGGTGGTCCCGGTACATGTCAAGAATCGAAAGGAAGTGGCAGCGGAGAGGCAAAGCCGCGGCCGAGGTGTACACCATGGAGGTGTACGTGAATGGACCTCATGTATAGGTGGTCAAGGCAAGGACTCTAGTTCGGAAAGAAGGGATCGGATACAAACTGCAGTTGGAAGCCCAGACCTGGGACGCCGATGTGGGAGACGAAGCGCAGTGTGTGGGAAACGGAGACTGCGATTCGGACGCGCAGGAGAACTATGAAGTGTGCAACTTAACTGGCCAGCAGTTGGCAACGCCTGAACAATGGAGGGACTCCGGCCTCCACTAGCATGCTGGTCACCAGACTCGTCATAGAAGCTCCTGTCGCTAGGTGAACGTCACAGTGGTGTACTGGGTCAAGTAAACAACGGTGACGGCGCCACTGATTCGTAAACCAGACTCCCATACTAAAGGCGGGGTTCAACAAGGGCTGCAGCAGAGTAGAGCTATCTGCACCCCACTTGGTGTTGCTCCTCATTTTCTTGCATGTCAGTTTTATTATATTGCAGTATCACCAATCAACGAAAGTTTTTTTACGCTCACTTCGGTGAATGCTAGGTTCGCTAACTAAGCAATGCTGTATCAAAGGTGCTATTGAGTGTGTAACCATTTTCCGCGCTCTTTTTTCAGATGTTCAACGTGCGTAAAACCAGAGCCCAGATGCAAAAGCCACTAAATCCATTTTTTTTATTTTTGTTGGGCACACTTCAGAACATTTTTCAACGCATACACGATGGTATAGGTTTCAAGGTGCAAAACCCGATATCAACGGTTAAAAATTGCCGTAAAAATAGTATGTTAGGTAGCGAAAGCAGCTAACTGCCCGTCTTCAGGTGCAAAACCCGCAAAATGTCTGACGTTCGCAAAACCTGCGAAGTTCAACAGGCATGGAGGTCGCTATGCTATCTCCAGATGCGAAGCACAGCAACTGATATAAGAATTACCGATTTAGGCATTCAAAGCTACCTTTGAGATTGTTACGGTTAAAAGGGATATTTTTCTTATTCAGACTTAAGTTGACTCCGATGTGGCAAACCTGTACGCAACAATGCCAGGAAACAGTTCAGATCAGCAGTTTTGTTGACATATTTGCTTGAGTGTTTGCAAGAAAAAGATTTTGTGGACGGTTTTATTGCAGAGGTTGCAAATGAAGTAATTGGAATGGCAGGAATTCAGCAAGAAGTCTAACCCATCGTAGTAATTGCGTTTTACAATTTCGAGACAGGGCGACGGACCCTCCCGAAAAAGAGGCGTTCTGATTAGTGAAATAAAAATGTATCCAGAACTGAAAGACAAGAACACTGAGTTATTAAAGCAGTGTTATGTAGTGAAAACTGTGTTGCCTAGTTATGACATAACCTCAACAAACTTCAGATCTGTGCTCTTATCTACAGTGGCGTAGTCCTACCAAATTTAATGGTCAATTCCTGCAAAACAAACTGGTAGCTATGTGACAAAGTAGGAGTAATGCATTGCGAAACTAAAAATTTGTGTTAGATGTAGTAGATCTCAGAAGGAGCAACAAGGAGTGCGGGCGATTGCACGTGTTTTGCTATGCACCACACGCTGTTGCTAGATTGCTCTCATTTTCAGTTTCGCAGAATTGTTATTGGAAGGATTTTAAGCAACCACGAATCATGTGGTTTAATCACGTCTTTTATATACGCCACTTTTTTGATTAAGCTTGCCGTGCTTACTATCTATTTTATCTGCATGGAAAGACTACTTATCTTTCAAGACTCTTGATCCATGATGTATCCCTCTCGTCACCGTGTCCTGCTTCTACGTACTGAAGCATGGGACTGTATCAGATACAGTGTCTTCTCAGAAGCCCAATTTTAAACATCCTTTCGGAAAATTAAGATGTAACGAATTTACCACGCAATACGTAAGAAAAATTCATCTAAAGTTTTACCGGAAAGAACCCTGGGAGTGGCAGACTACTTAGAGCAACAATTTTCTATCATGTCCCCTAAAAGATGATCCGGCGAGGACGATAACAAGGAATTGTCACCACCCATTTTACTTTACCGAAAAAAGGGGCGAGGAGATTGGAAATGTTGGCAAAGCGGATTTTTGTTAGTTTTACAAATTAAGAAAGATAGGGTTGCCAACTTGTATCAAAGTTTTACATCAAGATGCAGTTCCCACTGAGACGAGTGGAGACAACAGAGGTGAATGAAGCGAGAAAAATGAGAAAGTGAAAAATCACAGTAAGAAGTTCATCCCCTTAAAACGACACTATTTGTGAGTAATCAGCACCCAAGAGTCCATTTAGATAGTGAACTGAGAATAACGGAGACGTACTATGTATTGTGAAGAGAACTCAAAGCGTTGTCAAATATGATTAGTACAGGAGCGTTTTTGCCACGGTTTCAAAATTTTCTTTGGTGTCCCGTATGTTGATAACTGTTCGACATGCTCATCATTGGAAAATCATATTGAAACAGAATAACGAAGCGGAAAAGGGGAGCCTACAAACGCAGCTCAAAGTCCACAAAATGAGAGCTGGCGTATCCACAAAGCTGAAAAAATAACGGTGAAATCACTGCTACGATTGTCGAAAGTATGTACTGAAACACGTATGTAACGCAGCAGCGATGGCGAGGCATTGTAGCATCTGTGACCAGAGAGTATGCGCTTGACCGCGCGAGTGTTGCGAGCGGTTCTCAGTCAGTCAGTAGTAGTCGTGGCAAGTCTGTAGCTCGGTTTAGTCGTCATGCAGAGCGGTCGGTCAGTAGTAGCAGCCCAGTGCGGTTGTATGATGTAGGCGGTCGGCAACACTGGTCAAGATGGTGAATAAGGTATACCATTAATTAATATAATCATTAGATAATGTAAAAATTTATTTATTGTAATTATTCTCCAACAAGTTCCCCAATAATAATTTTTATTTCAAAAGCATTTTTTCAAAAATTTAATTTTTTATTGAACTAAAGATCTCGTTGCACTTCCCATTTCATTCCACTTCTTTTGAAGAAAAATTTCACTAGAATAAAAAAAAAACAGAATATTATTATTTGCAATGCAGTTCCTCCAAGCGGTGCGCAACAACAAGAGCAGATATGTGACATCCATTTATTCCGAGGTAAGACTTTAATTCTGATTGTTTTACACAGGGCCCAAGACCGATATTTCGGTTTAATTAAATTTTCTTATCACTGAATGGACTTTAATTTTTCATGAGGAATTTATATTTGAGTCAGATTGCGAATTTCACATTTTTTGATGCCATTGTCAGTACATTTCATTGTGGGCAGGTTACGCATAGAGCCATGTCCATCAGAATTTCTAATTAGTATCGTCCTTTTCTTTTAAAATTTTTGTAGGGAGGTTACGCTTGGCTCCCATTTCTATTGAGTATTGTCTTCCCTTTTCATTTAAATTGCGGTGGGGAGGTTACACTTGGCGACACCCAGTCCAGGATCGAATTTCGTTGAGAGTCTTTTGAGCGACAGTCAGATATCTGCTCTTGTTTGCTTAGATATAATTAGGATTTAGCGCAACGCTGTTAATAATATTGTGACTTTCTCTCTACAGGTCAACGGCAATTTGCTGCTTTGTTGTATTTGTGTGTTGCTTTTGCATTGTGCTTATTTGTTTTGTGAAAAATTTTGACTATTGTAAAAATGCCGCGAAAGACTGAATAGTGTATCGCGAAGTATTGTGAATGAAATTACCGACTTAAACAACGTGACCGATAGTAATTGTGATACGCAACGTAATGATGACAATCCTGCGTTCACTAACAATCAGTGCATTCCAACCACTAATGATGACTTTCACCTTAATGATGAACAAACGAACTCAATTGTCTCGTCTGTTAACTTGACGACAATTGATGACGCGGAGCGGTCTATAGTAATGAGCGCTGCCGAGCTTAACACACCCGATTTGGAAAATTCAAGTAACGTACAGGCAAATTTGTCTAAAGAAAGTGATCAGGATACACAAAGTACGACGGATTTATTTAATTCCGGAACAGTGTCTGACAATGTACATCCGACTGATAAACGTTTTTGTAAATTACAGAATGACCAAATGGTCACACAAAACGCGACAATTGTAGATACACCATCAAACAGTAGTGAGAATAAAGTAGGTAATGTTACTTTGGAACAATTTATGACAATAATGCTACAGTCTAAGAACAAAAATGGCGAAAATTTCAAACAACTTAGGGAAGATAACAAACAAAAGAACGAAAAACTAGACAAACTTAGTGAGCAGTATAAACAACTTAATAAAAAACTTGATGAGCAGAACAAACGACTGGAAGAAGAAAACAAACAATTTAGAGAACGGAACAAACAATTTTCTGAAAGTATTAAACAGCCGAGAGAAAAACACGATAATGTTAATGAACAGAACAAACAAGTTAGGGAAGAGATTACAGCTGTTACCGTTCAATGTCAGGACAGTAAAGAACAATTACATGCGGATACTAAGGCTTGTGCTAATAACAGTAATGAAGAAGTTGGCACTGTTGCACAAGGCTTAGATAATTCAAATGCAACACAGATCCACGAAATTAATGTAGTCACTGAACAATGCCCTAAAAACGCAGTACAGATTCGCGACGAAGTTAATTTAGAGTCACTGGAAGTTTCACACACTCCGAATACGGAAGTCAATAATAAAAATGAACGACAGAACAACCAAAATGTCGAAAGTTTTGAAGTAACAGAATTAAAAACTATTTCAGTCACCAATATGCCACAACAGACGCCACTTTATGAACATGTGTCAGACTCACGCAGCGTGTATAATGTGAGCAATTTACAGAGACTACGAGACGTAAAATCCGAAAAAATCACGCGACTTAAAATCTGAAAAGCTATGTAACTTGAAATCCGAAATGACACAGACGAACAGGTTCACACACAAACCCGAACGTGTTTTCAAATTCAATGACGAGAACGTAGATTACGAGCAATTTTTATCTGCATTAAAATGTAAAGAATTTAATAATGACAGAACACAGATACACGCTTTGCACTGTATACGACAATTTATCTTTGTACATTCACCGTTATTGCCTGTAATGCAGAAGCTAGCTTTGAACCAGATGCGACAATTTATTTTTGTATTTACAACAGCATTGCCTGTAATGCAGAAACTGGAATTAGCACGGATACAACAATTTGCCTTTGGAATTTTACCGCTATTGCTTGCAACGCAAAAGCTAAAATTTATTTGCAGTGCGTATTAGACCTCAGGGGATTCATTACGCTTTAATGAATATGTGTCGTAGCGAGCATAGGGCCCCGAGCTGTAGTAGTGCTGTTTCACTTTAGTTTTCTGCACTGCTGCCTTTCCTTCTACTATCCTTTATATCTATCAAAACTGCTCTTTAACTATTGCTCTACCTAGTGTTAAGAAACGAGTAATGAAAACCCGATGTGACAAACTTTTACCGAATGTGACAATTTCAGTAGGCACTCCCGTAATGACAACTACCGCCGTAATTTTAATTACAGATAAAATCGTAATCATCAGTATGTGTAAAATTATCAGCAATAGGAACCATATTTTTTGTAACAATAGATGTTTTTCACCACAACAGCATGAAAGTCAACCGCTTAGCATACGTAACTAACAATGCAGTCTACAAGGTCAACCAAACTTTAATGTTTCGCCGCGTGCACGTATAGTCCCAGCTCCAACAAATAGTAACGCAAGGCAGCAAAGAAATAACTACGTACAGACAACACACTATTTCAACTCGTATCGCAATGCTCCGTATAGAAATTACTGTCTTGACAGACGTAAAAAAATGATGAGCACAATTTTCAGCGTACATTTAATAACAGTCAATCTTATGAGCAGCAACAACATCAGCAACAACAAATAATCATGAATGAAACAGACAATAGGTGTCATCCGTAGCGTAATACGTCAGTAAGAAATAACAGAGCAGTTCAAATAGTCGAAATGCCACAGCATCCTCCCGTAAATAATAGTACGTACGACAGAATTTCACCAGACACAGTACAGGTTTTATATTACAGTAACGCAAACATTACTTTTGACACGTAGAATTTTGCTCACGAATGTTATTTGAAACATGCTTTGTTGAATGCACCACTTTTATCGCACCCAGATCTTACCAGAAATTTTTCATTGCCACCGACAGTTCTAACACCGCTTTAGGCGTACATATTTTCCAGGAAATTGAAGAAGATGGTTCTACAGTAATTAAAAACATCGCATTTGCAAGCCGCATTTTGTCACCTGCTGAGCGAAATTATTCTGTTACAGAACTTGAAACATTATGTGTTGTATGGGCTTTCACGAGATTTAGGCACTTTCTTTATGGCAGACATACCACCGTTTACACAGACCACAGAGCGATACAATTTTTACTTTCGGCTAAATTTACTCACGATAGATTAAGTAGATGGAAACTATATTTACAGGAATTTAATTTTACAATAGTTCACATTCCCGGCACGCAAAATGTTATAGCAGACGCACTATCGCGTTCTCTCAGTAACAGTCAGCAAGACGTAGCAACCAACTTCTGCAAAGCAAATTTCAGTGTCATGTACATTCAGCAAGTTGCATTTGAAAATTTTATTTCATCGTCATTACAGGACATAGCACAAGAACAAAATAAGGACAATGTGTGGAAAGAAATTAAACACCTTTGGCAAGATGGGAAAAATGTTACGATTAGGAACCACTACACTGTACGCAATGACATTCTGTTTCGCCGCTGTCATCCTGACAGCAACAATTGGTTATTATGCATTCCTGACGAACTGGTCAACAAATTAATCTGGTACACTCATTTAAGTTACGCACATTACGGAACACGAAAATGTTTTCTTATACTGAGACAGAACTGTTATTTTACTAACATGGAGAAACGTATACGACGAGTTTTAGCGTCTTGTAAAATTTGCCAGAAAGCTAAATCAGACACCACTTCACATATTCCTCCTTTATATCCCATTATACCTGTTAAATTAAGACACATGGCCGCAGTAGATATTTTTGGTCCGATTCCCAGAACTAACAGAGGTTTTTGCTACATATTTGTCGCTGTTGAGCTCACTTCAAAATTTGTTACTTTCACTCCGTTACGCAAAGCTACTGCTAAAACTGTTTCGAAAGCATTTGTAAAACATTTTCTATCTCATGTAGGGCATGTAATGAAAGTAATTTCTGACAATGGATCTCAATTTCGTAGTAGTGTATGGACACGCATGTTACGAGCTAGAAACATTTCTCCGATCTATATATCCAAGTACCACGCTTCTTCGAACCCCTGTGAAAGATTAATGAAGGAAATTGGTAAACTGTGTAGAATATACTGCCAGAAAAGACATATTGATTGGGATACACACATACTCTCATTCCAAGATGTAATTAATTCCATTCCAAATGAATCCACTATGCTATCTCCGTCTGTTATACTGAAAAACGTTGAACCACCGAACAAAATTAAAGAATTAATAGAATTTCCCAAAAGTCGTCGCCTACGACACCACGAAATAATTAACATTGCGCTGAACAACATCAAAAGTGCCGCAGAGCGCCGGAGAAGACAGCAAAAACAGGTTTGTAGACGCCGAGACTTTCACGTTGGACAGAAAATATTAGTACGTACACATTATTTATCCAGTAAATTAAAAGGTAAGTGCAGTAAATTTGAACTTCTATACGCAGGTCCATATCGGATTCGCAGCATCCCTCACCCCAATGTTGTACATGTCGAAACTTTGAGAACTAGAAAATCGAAAGGCAATCACCATATATCAAACATTAAACCGTTTATTGAGTGAAACCACTGTATGATTCAACACACTATGATGCCATTTACTAATGCAATTATTTCACGTGACTAATTACTGATGATTATCGTATTTTTTCTTGGCAAGTGCCCGGCAAGGTAAGGTTAGCAGGTCGCTTTTCTTGTCGTTACACATCAGACCGTGCACATTTTCCACTTTTTTGTGTGTATGATTGTTTTCAAGTTTTGTTTGTATGTACTGTGAAATAGTTAAGATATAACACACACCAGTTGACTTTGACATTTTTTGTTGCCATATGACACCTCCAGATCGTGACTGTTTAACATTTTTTTTGCTACTGCATTGTATTATTCTGTGTACACTTTTGCATCTGAACACTGTCAACGTCTTTAACATATTACGTTTTCTGTCATGTTATGCTGTATGGTTAATTGTGTCACCATAAACCAGTCATTATTTAGTGGGTATATGATTTAAATGCAAGACATTAATCTCTGCTCATCAATTTCAGAAAGAAATGATGCATGTAAGAAATAAATTCAACAGAAATGGGAATTTCACCTACGGGATAAACGAAAGGAGATGCAATAACTTTATGAGGAAGAGTAAATGGATCAGGATTAACAAGCATTAACAAGACTATACTGTACTCATCACAGAATAGCAGTCTTAACTAATTTTTTCTTTCAGATTACAAGGTGATTGATGCAGGCTGTCAGACTGAACTACACATCTTAGTTTTAGTGATGAAATATGCTAGAGATAAGGAATAATTGTATAATGAGTAATGAAGTGATTTTTTGCAGATGATAATGAATACTGATGAATAATGATGAAGGATATGATGTTATGAATAATGAAGTTTTTCTTTACAGGTGACAGATGAGGATAATGTTGAAGTTATGTATTTATGCTACGTAGTTATTTAAGTATTTGTTGCAGTTTGCTTTGACAGCAGGTGTTATATTGCATAGTAGGATGACGGAAAGTTTTGGAAAGGACAGCTATGGAACACATTTTTATACACATTTCACTACCTGTTAATTCGAAGTTCACTACTTTTCAGCATAGTGTGCGTTTCTTCTTTCAGGTCAATAATCCGTTTTTGTATTTTTTTTCCAGGAGAAGTTTTTCATGACACTTACTAAACCTGTTACTTATTATACCTGTTCTAGTACTTGCATTTTTATATTTTTTACCCATTTGTGTTTATCGTTTATAAATGTGATCACATGTACTGCCTTGTTACATAATCTTGCTACAGCTGACTCATGACGAATGACGTTACCTATCCTCATTTGCTGCAATAGGTCAAAAGCAAATAGTGTTATGTTTCAGCAATTAATTATCGATCCCAACGCAATGCATTGCTACCAACAAAAATGTATTACCAGTCGCACATAATGTCACTAGTTTATGATAATTCTGAATAATACTGATCAACTATGCATAGCATGTCACTTGAGTAATGACCTCTTAATGAGACTATATTCAAAATAATGCTTTGTCACTAGCTAATAACTGCCACTGTTTATTATAATGATACTACGTATAATGCCTGTGATTATTAATGATTTGACTGTAAGTAACTGATTTTAATAATGACTTTGTAATGGTCTGAATACTACTGAAGGAGGAACACTGTTTATTGTAATGAGTACTTGTAATGCCCATGATTATTAATGCTATGACTGTAATTAACTGATTTTTAATAATGACTTCGTAATAATCTGAATAATACTGAATGATGATTTTATTCAATACTTGCTGGCCACTGAGTGCCAATAATTAATGTCACTCCACGAATTGTTATTAATTATGCCATTGATTAGCTCTTGTTTCCAATGTTGATACTTTGTAATTTGAAATGAATGTGACTGTTTAATAATGCTTTGTAATTAGGAGAAGGCTAATAATTCTTAATATATTGGAATTTCAAATGATTAATTAACGATGCCATACTTTGTTGTTGGAAATGAATGTGACTGTTTCATAATGCTTTGTAATTAGGAAAAGACTAATGATTCTTAATAGATTGGAATGACACATAATTAATTAACTATGGTACTGTTTAATAATGCTTTGTAATTAATTAAGGCTAATAATTCTTACTATATTGAAATGACAAATGATTAATTAATTAACTGTAATTAGACAAATGATTAATTAACGACAAATGATTAATTAACTGTAATTAGACAAATGATCAATTAACGACAAATGATTAATTAACTGTAATTAGACAAATGATCAATTAACGACAAATGATTAATTAACTGTAATTAGGAAAAGGCTAATGATTATTGGAATGACAAATGATTAATTAACTGTAATTAGGAAAAGGCTAATGATTCTTAATTATACTCTGTAACTGGAAAAGAATGCGATTATTTAATAATGCTTTGTAACTAGGAAAAGAAGATTACTGATTCTATGTACAACAATTAATGAACATTTTTCTGTAATACTACATACTTGGTACAGAAATGTTCAATAACTGGGCTATGAATGCCACAAACTACTAATTAAGTCTGTAATTGTCAATATTATGTGACTTGATGTCCTTGACCTCATAAGCTGACTACCCTGAATTACTGCAATGTCCATTTGTCCTGTTTATCCTAGTGATCATGGAGCACTATATTTGGTTTTTGCACTAATTCTACGTTGGTGTGCCTTGTAAGAGTGTGGTGTTGACACGACATGCTGTCCACCACCATGAGCGATGAAGACATTATTATGGTCCCACTGTTTGGTGTACGTAATGTACTGCCAAAATGAAAACATGGAACATTACTACGACAGTTCAGTGTCTTGGCTACACTGATAAATTCTGATGGGAAAAGAACTTCCAGTTGTGTCACTTGGTGTTGTACTTCTGTGGAAAGATATGGACTTTCAGAGCAGCTGTGTGCAATCTAAAGTGCTACAACCATGATGCAATCCTTCCCTTTCCTATCCTGATTCTTGTCTCACAAAAAAAAAAAAAATTTTTTTTTGGTAACATCATTTATGTTCATAGGTTATACATTTTTCGATTCGCTGAACTCCAATGCGAGTACACTTATGTCACTTGTCAACATAATATTTTTTGCCAGTCTGTTCATTTGTTCTGAATATGCTAAAGAATTTTTTCAGTGTCTGTGCACTTTATTATCTGTCAAATAATTTGTATATACTTTTCTGATTTGCTACTATGTTTTGTACTCACATTTTGTCTTTGTCTGATATATTTTGTACTTAGTGCGTGTGCACAACATTTACTTTATGTACTACATCTAATTATTCTTGCCAGTCTGTTTATTTGTTCTGCATATGCTAAAGAATTTTTTCAGTGCCTGTGCACTTTATTATCTGTCAAATAATTTGTATATACTTTTCTGATTTGCTACTATGTTTTGTACTCACATTTTGTCTTTGTCTGATATATTTTGTACTTAGTGCGTGTGCACAACATTTACTTTATGTACTACATCTAATTATTCTTGCCAGTCTGTGTATTTGTTCTGCATATGCTAAAGAATTTTTTCAGTGCCTGTGCACTTTATCTGTCAAAAAATTTGTACATACTTTTTTCTGATTTGCTACTATGTTTAGTATTCACATTTTGTCTTTGATATATTTTGTACTTAGTGCGTGTGCACAACATTTAAATATTCTGTAAGTTGTAGAATTTTGTTAGTTAAAGAAAAATTTTGCCGCGCTTGGCAAGTCCAAATGACTCACCATCGCTGCCAAATTTTTGCCCCCCCAGTGGAGGGTTATGAAACACGTATGTAACGCAGCAGCGATGGCGAGGCATTGTAGCATCTGTGACCAGAGAGTATGCGCTTGACCGCGCGAGTGTTGCGAGCGGTTCTCAGTCAGTCAGTAGTAGTCGTGGCAAGTCTGTAGCTCGGTTTAGTCGTCATGCAGAGCGGTCGGTCAGTAGTAGCAGCCCAGTGCGGTTGTATGATGTAGGCGGTCGGCAACACTGGTCAAGATGGTGAATAAGGTATACCATTAATTAATATAATCATTAGATAATGTAAAAATTTATTTATTGTAATTATTCTCCAACAAGTTCCCCAATAATAATTTTTATTTCAAAAGCATTTTTTCAAAAATTTAATTTTTTATTGAACTAAAGATCTCGTTGCACTTCCCATTTCATTCCACTTCTTTTGAAGAAAAATTTCACTAGAATAAAAAAAAAACAGAATATTATTATTTGCAATGCAGTTCCTCCAAGCGGTGCGCAACAACAAGAGCAGATATGTGACATCCATTTATTCCGAGGTAAGACTTTAATTCTGATTGTTTTACACAGGGCCCAAGACCGATATTTCGGTTTAATTAAATTTTCTTATCACTGAATGGACTTTAATTTTTCATGAGGAATTTATATTTGAGTCAGATTGCGAATTTCACATTTTTTGATGCCATTGTCAGTACATTTCATTGTGGGCAGGTTACGCATAGAGCCATGTCCATCAGAATTTCTAATTAGTATCGTCCTTTTCTTTTAAAATTTTTGTAGGGAGGTTACGCTTGGCTCCCATTTCTATTGAGTATTGTCTTCCCTTTTCATTTAAATTGCGGTGGGGAGGTTACAGTACTACCAAAGGTGCCAGACTAAGCAGCCTCTGTATCCCTCACCTCCCTCCCAGAAACCGAGACAGCAGGAGGTTCGAGTTCTCCCTCGGGCATGGTTGTGAGTGGTGTTCTTAGCATAAGTTAGCATAAGTAGTGTGTAAGTCTAGGGACCGATGACCTCAGCAGTTTGCTCCCTTAGGAATTCACATTTGAACACCGGCAATGTTTTCGTATATTTGATTGTAACATGAATATGCCAAAAGGTCAAACCAAATAGCGTCGGTGGTTCACCACAGTATAACTCAACTAAACTTCGAAGGAGTGAAAAACCTTCGGTTGATTTCAGACGGCTGGAGGGCCAGAAGAGAAACAGGACGGTGATCAACATGCTATATCACTGGTTTGTTCTCTGAACTCCCGACAATCTAGAAGAAATAGAACTGGCTCAGCTAAAGTAACTGGTAACATGTTCCATATTCAAAAAGTAAAAATTCACCAAAAAGCAAGAACTGGAAGATTTGTTTAGTTCGTAGAGAGCCCTTCCACAGCTTTGAAGCAGGAGACAGGAAGAGGATTCTGAAGACGGGAAAAAATTTCAGCAAAGGAAACAACCCAACATCAACCGCAGCAGGCGTAGAACTTTCGGAAGCAAAACAGACGTCAAAAAGGTTTTGGAGCTCCACTTTGTCGTTGGTAGACCAGTCTTTACCAAACTCAAATTTGACACCGATGTGTCAGACTGCCAGGCAGGCACTCTTACAGTTGCTCCTGCCGCTGCCAACATCAGAACGAGGAAGAAGCTGGAAGCGATTTTGAGTTGGAAATTACTGAGGTCGATGTTACTTAAATGCAGTTTTCAGCCAATTTCATTTTCTAGAATTTTCGCCGTTTTTAAAAAGATGCAACTTTCCGCCATTTACTTCATTTTCTAAAATTTTGTCGATATTTTACCAAAAAGCAATTTGGAGTTTATTTTCTACAATAAACTCAGTTTTTCCCGATGAAATAACGTCACTTTCTTATTTTTATAAAACTTATTCTGCTTTTATCAAAATTATTACATTCCAGCCTTTTGTCATTTTTCTTAAGATTTTAACGTAGGAAACAATCTCAAATTTCTGCCATTAATAACAAGTAATAAGTTGTTTTATTTATTTTTAAAAATGATAACTTTAACAATTAGGATGGGGCGAGTTTTTCGCCATTATCCCGGTTTCGCTTATCATGCAGTTAGAGGCTTTTGTATCTGAGCTACTCAACTTATTATTGAACACTAAAGAGAGCACAATTATCAATTTAACTACAACTTACAAGTTTGTAAATTTTTTATGTCACTTATCAGTCTATCTTTATTGAAGACTTCCTTTTAAGATATCGCTGAAAATTGCATCTGATGAGATTTATGACCTTATTAACATGTTTGGAAAGACTTCAGTACCGTTTAATTTTCCAGAACGAAGTCCAGGTTAGACAGCTCCACGACTTGCTTAGCCAACAACTCGAAAACGTAGCTTTGCCCACTTGGTATCTATAACTGCTTAACTGAGTGTGCGCTCGTTACTTCCAGCATAAAACTTATGCTTACAGTATCCGCATAAAACTTATTGTATTGTTCAACTTACGACTGTTTCGTGTGGAAGCGAGATCAGCAAACAGCGTGTAATGACTAACGGGAGCCTATAATCTGTTTCCTTGTGGACGCCTATCCAAACGTCTCACGAGACTTTTGAGGTTTATTAGAATATTACGATTACACCTTCGCACGACATTACGTTTAGTATTATAGCCACCGGGTACCTCTCCATCCACTGAATTCACGTAGTTCGGTGAATGACAAGACACGACACAAAACTGAACAATAAAGCATTAACGACCAGTACAGCATGTAACTAAACTCTGCTGAGTAACCTCATGGTGCATGCGACATAGCACCATCGTATGAACATTTCTAGCGTGCGTAGTATACAAATTCCTGAACACTCCCGCTTGCCTATGTTTAATTTGACCTCATTTACAACTACAGTAAATTGTTTAAAATGGTTGCCAAAGTAGGAAGAACAGTCTCGGCTACAAGGCGGATAGTCCAATTCTTGTTACTGAAACGTTGCGAACAACTTTTGGCTAGTTTGCTTCTGAACACGAGCGCTTTACACCAGTAACTGTTACCGGTACTCATTCGTTTTTGTGGTTCGCGTAAGAAGTTTCGAGGTATGAAATACCACATTTGCACTGTTTGAGATTTGAAGATGTCTTGTTTCCCAGAGCGAAGACTCCACTTAATGTAATTAACCGTTTGAATTTGTTGACCCTCTGGAAACTTAATTATTGCTGCTTGGATACATACATACACGTACAAAATCGTTTCCTTCCCCGCCAAACCACTATTGATAACACGAAAAATCAACCATTTTTATTCCACGATTGACGGTGGTATCAGTTTATTATACAGTTTTAAGTTACTAGTCCGGCCGGATCTCAATTTCCACTTTGTCTAAAAAACGGGCCACGCGCGAGTATGACTCGTTCAGTACCAAATTATATATAAATTCTGGAATCTACCATTTTTACCCGTTATCGACATTGATACTGGCAAGATATCGGTCCCAGAGAGTCCAAGATTTTCGGTGTTTTAATCTCTTTAACATAAATTTGAGCCACGCAGGCTACCATTATTATAATTATCAGGCTTACCGGGTCGAAATCTTATAAGTAAAAGATCAGGAAAGGAATGGCTATTGGTGACATGACGCGTTTCGGAATTTATCTGTTAATTATCTAGGACTGGAGCACTTTGATACGCCCTTTCAGGTTTTATGTGAAAAAGACATTCGCAGAATTTTCATTCCTTGCCTGACATTTGACTTACCACTGCGACCATATCATTCTAAATGGAGAACATTAGAAATTAAGTTTTAGGATTTTTTCCCTTTACTTGTACTGTGAAATCTTACTTGCCAAATTTTATCACTGTAGATCAACGGGATGCGTTTGCGACTTTTAAAACTTGACGAAAGGCCGTATCTTGATTGCATCAACGTAGCAGCTTTACTTTTTTTCGCCACCAAGGGATCATTGACCTCAGCATAAGAATTTTCAGCTTGTCTGCCTGTTCCGGTGAAAAGTGTTACAACAAAGCGAGCCTGTAACGGTTCCATTTTTATCGACTGAGGCACAGAACCCTAAAAAAACATACCAAGCGAACTGTCAAATACTTGCTTGGAACTATTTACGACGAGTTGTGTCAATTTTTTGAACAGACTTAATTATTAAGATACACAAACGGTGTAGAATCAATGCTGTGAGACTATGAAAGTAACTAAGACTTAAATAGAAGTCTAGAGAAAAATATAAGCAATAAGACTACCATATTTGACAACTTGATGGTTTATATTTAGTACGTTGACTAAATACTTTAATACATTTATTCAAAACAGATTGACTCATCCTATATTACAAGTACCCTATATAAATTAAAATAGCACTAATGAACCACTACACGATTTGGTTTCGACAGTTGCTTCAGCCCATGTTAGTGAGCATTTACGTTGTTGCAACGATGTTAATCAATACAGAGATTACTTTCAACATTCGCCTTCATTTTCATTGCGTACAAGAAACTTTCCCGTCAATATGTGAAGCATAACGTTCTACTTCAACTCGGCATAAAAATATTTCACTTTCAATAGTCACTTCAGTTTATTAGGTGCTGCAATCCGTTGAGTTTTCTTAACTATTTCTGGACTCTGAACTCAACGAGCGGTAATTAGATTGTTGTTGGTAACATTACCAGAGCTAGATGAATATTAGCTGCCTTTGTAGGCTATAGTGTGGTAACGGGTACTTCTGACATCTTTGTCGTACTGAAACATACGGCGTAAATCCTGAAGACCAGACTAGGTTTAAAGATTACGTTTTGGTTTCGAGTTGTTGAAGACTAACCAAGGCAAAATAGTGATTCATGGATTCAGCTGTATCTTAACTCGACGTCTACGTTCGGGGTTATTTCTCCTATTTTTCGTTCATCCGAAGAACATTTTTATGCATATTTTATAAAGTCATCGTACTATTCTATATCAACTGTGAAAATGTAATTGGGGGAGGGGGATAAGCTAACTTACCGCCATACTGAATGGAGTCAATTGTCGCAATTGTCGCAATACGTGGCCCGTACTGTGATTCGACAGCACTGTTTTGTTCAATATTGAATATTTTAGGACACTGCAGTCATAGTTTTACGCACAACCAGAGCACTAACGTTTTATGGAATTATAGCACAGCAAGATTAACAGAGACCAAGAAGAAATAATACATTACCTTGGTTTAAAGAAAATCTACAATTCAAAGGGTCTTGTGAAACAAACGACAGCATGTAGCGGATAGTTGATCTGGTATTAACCCGGTCGTCCAAATCAAACGCCCGCGTCTTACAGTCCTTACGTTATTTAAGAGTAATTTCCACAGCGTTCCATTTTGAACACCATGAAGTCAATATATGGCTTACGTGAATCATACAGCTTTGAACATCAGAGTTGGGCACTAGATAGAAAGCACATTTGTATATGAGTACGTGTAAGTGAACCACATACAGTTACTGCATGTAAATCAAAAGCTAGGAAGAGTCGCGAACCCTATGTTACATTCATGGAAGCTGCATGAGAAGATTCACTGCCTGCGCACTTAACATCTCAGTTCTACTTTTACCATTGTGCCACGTGTCTGATTCGGTGGCAGACAAATTGTTTCTCCGTCTTTTTCCAAAGAACCTCTCCTCCACCCCCCTGCCCCGCTATAAATGGTAATTGTGAGCTTGTCATAAGATTCATGGGATCATTCCCTTTATAAAGCTTCGAAACAAAGCCCATATAATTTAAACCACTTCTGATTACTATAGCTGACTGCTGCTTCTACACTAAAATACAAGCGAGTTTTCTCCACCTAAGCTAAGTGCTTTGTATTTGCTTAAATATAGTTAGGTCTTTATACTCAAATAATGAGTGCTATCGACTGGATGCCAAACTGTTTCCATATTTTTTAGATTTCCAGCAGGCTTTCGACACCTTTCCTCATGAGCGTCTTCTAACCGAACAGCGTGCTTATAGAATATCGCCTCAATTGTGCGATTGGATTCCTGATTTCCTGTCAGAGGTCACAGTTCTTAGTAATAGAAAGCCATCGAGTAAAAGAAATAATATCCAGCGTCCCCAGGGAAGTGTTATAGGTCCTCTATTGCTCCTGGTCTATATTAATGACATAGGAGATAATTTGAGTAGCCCTCTTAGATTATTTGGAGGTGATACTGTCATTTACCGTCTTGTCAAGTCATCAGATGACGAAAAAGAACTGCAAAATGATTTAGATATCTGTATGGACCTGGAAGAAAGAAAAGCATGAAGTTATTCACATGAGTACTAAAAGAAATCCGCTAAATTTTGATTACGCGATAGGTCATAAGTCTGAAGGCTGTAAATTCTACTAAATACGTAACGATTACGATTACAAATAACCTAAATTTTAATGATAACATAGATAATATTGTAGGTAGAGCAAACTAAGACGGATTCATTGGCAGAATACTTAGAAGGTGCAATAGGTCCACTGAAGAGACCGCTTGTACCACGCTTGTCCGCCCTGTTCTGGAGTATTGCTGTGCGGTGTGGAATTCGGATCAGGTGGGAGCGACGGATTACATCGAAAAAGTTCTAAGAAGGGCAGCTCGTTTTGTACTGTCGCGAAATAGGGGAGATAGTGCCACAGACGTGTATTTGAGTGGCAATCATTAAAACAAAGGTATTTTTCGTTGCGACGGGATTTTCTCATGAAATTTCAATCATCAGTGTTTTGCGAAAACATTCTGTTGGCGCCCTACTACATACAGAAAAACGAGCAGGATAGAATTAAAGAAACCAGAGCTCACACAGAAATATTTAAGTGCTCTTTTCTTCCCGCGCGCCGTTCGATAGTGGAATCGTAGACAGCTTGAAGGGGGTTCATTGAACCCTCTGCCAGGCACTTCATTGTGAATAGCACAATAATCACGTAGATGTAGCAGACGGCGCACTTTACCCTTTGGCAGACCTTTAATGTATCAACACTTCTCACTTCAAAGCTACTTCATAAGCGACATAGTCTGTGATAAAGACTTTCAGTTCATATCTAGACGTGGTTTGCTAGTGCTTAACTACACGTCCACTTTCGGCTTAAAGAATACGTAGCTTCTAATTAACCTACTGTACAAAAGGGGCATAATCAGAATAGGTATATTATCACATTTCTGTACTTACACTGACAACGTAAACAAGCCGCCGGTGCATAGAACCCTGGGTAGGCACCAGAACTTCACTGCGCATTTGCTGTGTTATGGCTGGTAACTAAAGGTGTACAGAGGGCGCTAACGCTACGAAGTAACGGTTGAGAAACTGTATTTCCTGCTGTCACTGATAAAGAGTAAATCTCTACTGTTTTGGTTTGATTATTAATTTAAAAGCTAAACAAATTGTAAATGAGTGCTTCTGTAGGCGCTATTGTAAATTGAATTTTAATATCCAACTACTCTTCGCAGCCGGTGACCCACAGATAAAGACAACCAACCGACCGACAAACTGGACGTGTGTGGGAGCTTCGAACAACCGACCGGACCAACTTTTATCTATCGGGGTGTCGGTCGGGTAGGATCACCCGACAGCCGATCCTCTCCCCTCCCTCCCCCCTCCCAACTCTACCAGACGATTTGCTGTCGTGGCAACCGCCTGACAAAATCTCGTCAGTTGTCACTGCGCGTTGTACTGTCCCTGACAATACCAAGGGGAAGGTGGGGCGGGGGGGCGGAAGGTACTCTTAGCCAACCGTTTGAAAACATAAAATTTTAAATTTTTAAGAGAAAAATATTTATTGATTTTAAAGAAGTCTTCCACCAGATTACGTAAATGTTTTAAATTATTCAGTTAAACTTAACCCATAAACTTAAGTCTCAGAAGTAGATGACACTGGTCGGCCGGGATTGGCCGAGCGGTTCTAGGCGCTACAGTCTGGCACCGCACGACCGCTACGGTCTCAGGTTCGAATCCTGCCTTGGGCATGGATGTGTGTGATGTCTTTAGGTTAGTTAGGTTCACGTAGTTCTAACTTCTAGGGGACTGATGACCATAGAAGTTAAGTCCCATAGTGGTGAGAGCCATTTGAACAATTTTTTTTTTTTTTTTTTTTTTTTTTTTTTTTAGAGGCCACTTTTCCAAACGAATGTCGTATTCAATGGTCAGGACCCTACTTATACATCACTGCCTTTGGAAAACGTATGTTGTTAGTAAAAGTCAACAATAATTAACTAATTTGTATTTTTAAACAATTTTTTGGGTGTTCGTATAGTACCCACCCCCTCCCATTCAGTAGTACGTTTTACTGAATACACGTTAAGCAAGTAGTAAAAGATATTTGCAAGGTCTGGGTCCTATTTTAACATCAGTGTGTTGTTGATATAAATGAACTGCAATAGACGATTTTTTAATTTTTTTTCATTTTGGGGTGGGTGTACTTTCACTGTACAGCGTATCACTACGATTCATCTACTAGTGCTACCGAGCGTGCTGACACAGAGGTGATAAATATTGCCTTTGAATAGTAAACGCTGAATTCCTTCCCCACCCTTCTTTAATCCGAGCTCGTGCTTCGACTCTGATGACGTACTTAACTGAACTTACATGACACTCTTCTTTCCTTGTTCGCTTTCACCATCATGAAAGTTAAACAGGTTATCTCATGTACGTATGACACCCCATTTAGACGGGCTCTTCCATGTAAGTTCGACATCGCTTTTTCATTATTCTTCGTAGGTCTTCAACCATCCGATTGGTCAGCAGCAGTTCTCCATACATTTCTGTCTACAGTCTTCTTTGTCAGAGCAGTATAGGTGGTGCAGCATGTATCCTCCATGATCTGGTTCATACATTCTAGTCTCGCTGCGTTTCTCGGATTTTTCCCTTCTACTGTCCCTCTGAAATCAAGACACGTTCCTAGGATTTGTCGACCTGGAAAAAGCGCTCGACAACGTAAAATGGAGCAAGAAGATCTGAAATTTTGAGTAAAGTAGGGGCAAGCTATACAGTATGTACAAGAACCAAGAGGCAACAATAAGAGTAGAAGACCACTGCTACGCAGTCTGTACGTCGAAGAAGTAATAGCGGAAAGAAAGGAAAGGTTCAAGACGAAAAGATATCAATATTAAACTTCGCCGATAACATTCCTATTGTCAGTGAAAGTGGAGAGGAATTACGGGACCTGTTGAATGGAATGAACAGCCTAATGAGTACAGAATATGGACTAAGAATAAATCGAAGGAGGACGAAAGTAATAAGAAGTAATAGAAACGAGAAAGCGAGAAACTTAACATCATGATTCGTGATCATACAGTAGATGAAGGCATTCTGCTACTTAGGCAGCAAAATAACACATGACGGACGCAGAAGCAAGGAGGATGTAAAAAGCATACTAGCCCTGGCAAAAAGAGTATTTCTGGCCAAGAGAAGTCTACTTGTATGAAACATAGGTCCTAATTTAAGGAAGAAATTTCTGAGAATGTAGATTTGGAACACAGCATTGAAAGGCAGTTAAATGTGGACTGTGGGAAATACCAGAACATAAGAGAATCGAAGCATTTCAAATGTGGTGCTACAGAAGAACGTTGAAACTTAGATGGACTGATTAGGTAAGTAATGAGGAGGTTCCGCGCAGAACCGACGAGGAAAGGTGTATATGGAAAACGCTGAGAAGAAGACGGGACAAAAAAAAACAAAAAAAACTGTCCGTTCAATGATACCAGAATGAGATTTTCACTCTGCAGCGGAGTGTGCGCTGATGTGAAACTTCCTGGCAGATTAAAACTGTGTGCCGGTCCGAGACTCGAACTCAGGACCTTTGCCTTTCGCGGGCAAGTGATCTACCATCTACTTGCCCGCGAAAGGCAAAGGTCCCGAGTTCGAGTCTCGGTCTGGCACACAGTTTTAATCTGCCAGGAAGTTTTCTTCAATGATATTCTTAATGATACCACCAAGTCTCACAGATTGCTGACCCATGTGTCTGTTCTTCGTTCGGTTACCTGCAGGAGACGAGGCTTCTCTTCTTCCGCTATGTGGAGCACCTCTGCTTTTGATATTTTGTCTACCCAGGAAATGTTGAGCACTCTGCTGCGCATCACCTTTCTATGGCTGTTATTTTACGTTTTTCTGCTTCTCCGAGTGTCATGTTTCACTTCCGTACAGCAGAGCACTCCAAACAAACGTCTTTATGAGGTTTTTCCTGAGACCTTTGTCTACGCTGGTGTATGTGAAAAGGTTTCTTCTCTTGTTAAAAACAGTTTTTATCTAGTGGATTCGGCTTGCAATATCCTTCCTCGACGTTTCGTCTGATGCAATTCTACTCCCTAGGCAGGCAAAGGATTCGACGGTGTCCAGTCTATCATTGTAAAGTCAGCATTGGGAAACCGTGTTTTATCTGCTCACGAATAAGATTTTTGTTTTACCTTCATCAATTTTCATGTTATAGGAAGAGATGAATGTGACTTCCATCTGGGCCAGCATCCCTCCTAACTGTCCTCTATCTTCACTTAACATTGCGATATCATCAGCAAATCTCAGCACGTATATTTTCTTACCATGAATTTAATCCGTCCTATAGCTCCTAGTTTTTCCCTATCTTCATCGACTGCCCTCTGAATATCTCTATTGAACAGGGCAGGTGTGAATGAGGAACCCTGTCGTACCAGCTGCTTAATAGTAGCTTCTTCTTGATCTACGCTACACCCTATTACAGCCACCTCTTCTCCATATAGTCTCTGCATTACTGTTCTATCCTTATACTTTATGCCAATCTCTCTCAGCATCTTAAAAAGCTGTCGACATTCTACCCTGTCAAATGCCTGTTTCTAAATCGATGAAGAAAATGTACGTGGCTTAACACTTGTTTAGTCTTTCCTCGAGATTTAATATTAAGCTGACTAATGCTTCTCATGTTCCTACACCTCTTCTAAAGCCGAACTGGTCGTCTGTGATCATTTCATCTAACCTGCTTTCATTCCGCCTTAGAGATCACGATCTTCCAGGCGTGTGTTACCAAACTGAGGGTCTTGTACTGTTCACATGTTCTTAGCAGACGCTTGTTTCGTATTGGCACTGTGATACATTTTTTAAAGTCTGTAGTGAAATCTCTGGTTTGTATATGATTTGTATGAGATGGAACAGTTCTTTATATAGCTGTTTTTTAGCAGCCTTGAGAAGTTCTGCTGGTATATCACCAATGATAGTGGCTTTCCCAGGTTTCAGCCGCATTTGTGCAAGGACGAACTCGTCGCGTTAGATGCAGTCTCCCTCTTCTTCCAGACCAGTTTCTTTACCGTTCTCTCGTTCCAGATCTTCATTACTTCCTGCATATAGTTTTTCAAGGTATTGTTTCCACCTTTCTACTCTCTCTTTTTGCTCGTATAATACGTTCCATTATCATTCGGGACTCCATTGCATTTTAATTGACTGTTTCCAAAGACTGTTAAATTGACTTCTATGTAGATTCCAGCTTCCCTACCTTCCCTACCTCTTTGCATTGGTCATCCAACAATTGTTGTTTAGCCTTTTTTGACTCTTAATTGATTTCATTCCTCAATGCTCTATATTGCAATTGTCCTTTCTCAGTATTGTCTTGTTTCAGCTTACGTTTTAAATTTATCTTTGATATTGCTTTCTGTAATTCATTCTTTTTTATGCTTTGCCATCTGTTTCTCAACTACTTCGTTTACTGCTCGTAGGATATTGCCTTTCAAGGACTCCCATATTTCTCCTTGTAGGTCGACCTAACTATATCATTCTTTGTTCTGTTTGGGTCCCATTTCTCACAAGTTATTTTCTAAAGCTTTCTGAATTTCATATCACATTCTCCTATCACTGTTATTGTCACTATCAATGTGTGGACCTATGTAACTTCTACAGTCTCTTGTTTGATTCCGGAATCTTTGTCTAAGTAGGATGAAGTCGATCTGATATTTATTCATGTCTCCAGGGGCTTTGCATGTACACTTTCTCCTCGGATGGTGTTGAAACAACGAGTTACACATTACTACTTGATGTTTTGGACAGAATACTACTAATCTATCTCCCGGTATATTTCTTTCCTGCAGATACAAGTGAGTGTGAGTAGGCTTCCCATGAACGGCATTTTCCAACGTACAATTCACCTTTCTCCTGGCCAATACATCAAAGAAGGGAAGACAAGCCTCATTTTTCACCTCCATCGTCAAACAAATATTCGGGTGCATTGAATTCAGGTGTTCTAAGAAGTAGTTTAGATTCTCACTGCGATGAGGCCAAAAAGCAAAAGTATGGTCTACATATCTGAAAAAACATGCAGGTTTCAAAGCCTCTGTCTCCAAGGCACACTCCTCGAATTTCATAAACGTATCAGCAATAATAGGTGACAACGGACTTCCCATCGCAACTCGTGTCTGCTCGTAGTATACTGGTCACTGAATAAAGAGTAAATGGAAATTAATAAATATCGAAATGGATTCGAGAATTCCAAAACTAATCTCAATCAACCGTAACAAATCAGACAGAGTGAAGAGAGAGACAACATCAAAACTTAGTAGGATTTCAGAGTCAGTCAAACGCACTCCTTCTAACCGACGTAAGAATTCCGCCGAGCACCACATTAAGAACTCGGCTGAATATTTATAAAGGTTTTTTTTTTTAGTATATGCAGATGTGAGTTAGTAATTCCTACTCATCAACTTTTACACATTACAGTAGTAGAAATTCCTCTGCAGAATAGAAGGAATTGTGAAGAAGAAACTTTTTCAGTTTGTTTTTAACTTTGACTTTGCTATCCGACAGACATTTTAAATCCTGTCTAAGTTCTCAAAAAATTTTACTTGCAGCGTTCTGCACTCATTTTTGTGCCAAAGACAATCTTAATGAGTGTGGACTTATGCACGTCATTTTTTCATCTGGTATTGTATCTTTTTCTATTACAGATTTTGGCCAATTATAGACCGCTTAGAACTTCTTCATGCATTGGCTGATGGTCTGCCTCTCTTCATATGACATAACCCTCCTAGGTTGTGAATTTTGTTGTTGGACAGGAAATTTTTCAGTATTGATCAGTAGCCTGAAACTTTCCCTGTTGTGTACGGTGTTTTCTGCGGCGTTAAGTTTTCTCAAGTCCTTTCTTGTCTCTTCCAGCGTTCCCGTGGTGTTCTTTAGTTTGGAAATGAAGTTAAAAGTTTTCTTCGTTAGCCTATGTCATTCATTCTGCTCATATGACAGTAAAACTTTAATCTCCTCTTTCTTATTGTGTCTGTGATCCTTCCTGTGTTTCTACATAGATCTTCATTTCTTCTCTTGGTGCAGTTGTTAATTTTGTTCTTTTGTGGTCCTACACTTTTTCTGCGTATTTTCCTTTCTTTCTTCTCCAGTTCTTCTTGTTCACCTCTTTCGTTCAGTGTTAGGCATCTGGATCCGTAAAGTGTTTCCAGTTTAATGACTGTTGCGTAGTTTTAATTTTTGCCTGGCATGATACTGATCTTTTATTACATCGGCTTTGAATGAATTTGTATGCTAATTCCATTTTCTTCGATCTTTCCTTACTTGTGGTGTTATCTAACCCATTTGCATGTATCCATTAAACTTATCAACTCTTTTGATGTTTCCTGCATATGTTTTTCTCTGTTGTCTTTAAGTTCAATGTATTCCGTTTTTTCATATGATGTTAGTAATCCGGTTTTAGCTGTACTTTTGTGAAACGTCTCTATCATTAGCTTTGCCTCTCTTAGGCCCTTAGAAATTACTGCAACATCGTCAACAAAAGCGAGACGTTTCACCTCACATCTTTCTCTTCCTTGTCCTAGATGGATTATTTCGATGTTTTTCTCTTGTAGTTCTTTATCCCACTCTCTCATGACCTTGTCTAAGACCAGATTAAAGAGAATCTGTGAGAGCCCATCGCCCTGCCGAAGACCTGTGTTAATTCTGAAGGATTCAGATACTTTTCCTAGAAATTTAATTTTTGAAGTTGTGTCTTTGAATGTGTGTTCTACTAATTGCCTGGTGATTTATCCATGCTTCCTTCTTCAAATGTTAGGAATGCTGTCTATCTGTCTACATAATTCTACAGAATCGTTGGCGTTTTTGAAATCAATGAATGTAAAGACTGTGCTAAGGTTCCGCATTGTTCTGATCCTGAGGATGGTTTTCAAGTTACAAATTTGCTCTGGGCACGATCTATTTTTTCTGAACCCTGCTTGGTACTCGCCAATTGTGTGTTCTGCTTGATCTTCTGTCGTATTCAGTAGAGCTTTGGGCACAATTTTGGAGGTGACTGAAAGTAGAGATATGCCTCGGTAGTTGCTGGTGTCTGTTGTGTATCCATGGAAGTATGGCTTGTTTCCAGTCGTCCGGTATTCTTTTTTCTCCCACCAACCTTTAATAACCTCATAAATGATTTCAGCCGTCCACTTCTCTCCCAGTTTCCACATCGCAGCTAATATGCCGTCTTCACCTGGTGCTCTGTTGTTTTACAGCTGGCCAATGTATTGTTCAATTTGATGCAGTGATGGTGATTCTGAAGGTGAGTTTTCCTTTTGAGGCTGTCTAAAAATTAGTTATTGTGTTGATTCCTCGCATATTGTAATTATATACATAATTTTTCCTTTTGAACTGCAGTGGAGTATTTACAACAAACATCATGAGAGAATAAATATACTATCAAGTAGTAGTCAGAATGCCAATTCCTTAAACAGATGTCTACAATATGATATTTTAAATTCTCTTCTATATGGACACCTAAAAATTTTGAAGTTTCTATCCTATTTATTATTTTCTCACCATAAATTACAATTATCATTGGTGTGGTACCTCTACAAACGCAGAACTGAATATGTGATGTCGTCTTAAAATTGAGGGTGAGACTATTCGCAGAATACCAGTCAATGATACACTTAATAACACTATTTAATATTTCTTGTTTCTGTATGTATACGTGGGTTGATTAGAATACTAGTACCATGTGCAAAAAGAACTAATTTTATTTGTTTTATATTAGACAGTAGATCGTTTAAATATGAGGAACGGTAGTCCACCTATTACTAAGTTTCGAGGAACCCTATACATGATTTCTCCCCAGTCAGAATAATATCCGTGGTCTAAGTATATACAGTTTCCTGCATTATATTGGTCAGATATGACATTATCCACTGGGTGGCTATACCATCAGTCCCATAAAACTTAAATTTATTTAGAAGAATCTTGTGATTCACACCGTAAAATGCCTTAAATATGTCGCAAAAATACCAACTGGCGTTATTGATGATTTAATGCTTGTAAAATTTGGTGAGTGAACATGTAAATGTCGTTCTCAGTAGAGCTACTCTTTTGAAATCCAAACTGTGATTTGCTGAGATATGATTGTTGCTCAGGTAAGATAATATTCCAGAATATACCTTCTGAAAAATTTTGGAAAATGATGCCAACGGCGAAACAATTCGGTAGTTACTGACGTCTCTCCTATCACCTTTCTTTAAGAGGGATTTGACAAGTTTGTATTTCTGTCTCTCTGGAAAAATGCATTGAGTTAGTAATGCATTACACATTTAAGATAAGAGAGTGCTTATTACATGGGAGTAGATCTTTAGTATTGTATTGAAAGCACAATCAAAACCAGACAAGTTTTTATTTTTGAGAGAATACATAATGTTCTGAATTTCAGAAGGTGAAGTTGATGCATATTCACATGACTGAATCCTGTGTGAGTTGTTTTTTCAACATATTGCTGTGATTTTTCTTTTGGACTACTTGTCCCTATACTTTTTTACACACCGAGCGAGGTGGCGCAGTGGTTAGACACTGGACTCGCATTCGGGAGGACAACAGTTCAATCCAGCGGCCGGCCATCCTGATTTAGGTTTTCCGTGATTTCCCTAAATCGCTTCAGGCAAATGCCGGGATGATTCCTTTGAAAGGGCACGGCCGACTTCCTTCCCCGTCCTTCCCTAATCTGATGAGACCGATGACCTCGATGTCTGGTCTCCTTCCCCAAAGAACCCAAGTATTCTTTTTACTATGTTTAAGAAATGATTATTAAATGTGTTTCCTACCTGTGACTCAACATTTATAATGTTATGTCCTAGCCAGTAATGCCACCCGAGCCTGCTGCCAAAAGGTTGGCAGCATCAAAGTCCGGTCGCCGTCCGCATAAGCAGCGCCAGCGAGACAGCAAATCGCCGCAAGTCTGCGCGCGCCACCGCTGGCTTCTGGCTTCTTAAGCGCTGGAGTCGCGAGCGCTAGGACAGTTCTGTATTCGCCGCTCAGTTGTATACTCGCCACCGAATTGTGTACTTGCTAGTCAGTTGTGTGTTCATCGCAGCAGAGTTGTTGTTTGTCGTCAGCCGACGCTGACCTAACCGCTCCGACTCGAACTAGACAGATCTCTGTAGACACGGAGTTCACTACTGTGTTTCTGTATCTTCGTTAATAAAGATAAGTACCGACCTTTATTTAATATGAGTGTTTGGGCTTCATCTTTCTGTTCACTGTTCCAGCGGACCGGGCGGCCCGCTATTAAAAGTGTGGCGGTGACTTCGTAAGCCGTTCTACAGCGAATTGCTTGTCGCTACGAACACCGCTACAAAACTGGCGACGAGGTCTTCCGAACTCGTGTGTAGGGCTGGTTCAACTTGTTCTTGTTATACTTATTATAGCGATAAACTTTTGGGGGCTGGTTTAATTTGTGTTCACTATGTCTGCCGAATTACAACAGTTGATCTTGTTACAGAGTCAGCAAATACAAAGTCTGGTGGAAGCAATCGCCAAACAAGCGGCTAATCCCCCAACACAAAAGGAACACGCACTGGCAGCACCACAGTTCCGTGCTTTTGATGCATCAAGAGAAGAATGGCGACAATATTTCGCGCAGTTGCAGGCGCACATGACAGTCTACAAAATCACAGGTACTGAGCGGCAGCTTTATTTAATTTCCACTGCAGGCGTGGAAATCTATCGACTACTTTGTAAGTTGTTCCCGGAATCCCAGCCAGAAGCTTTAGACTATGACGTTGTTGTTAACAAGCTTGCTGAGTATTTCGAGTCGCGAGTTCATGTGGCAGCAGCCAGATTCAAGTTCTTCAGATTAAAGAAACTGCCACATCAATCTAATAAACAGTGGTTAACAGATTTACGGGGCCTCACCCGTCAGTGCCGATTTAATTGTGTGTATGGAGCTTCCTACAGTGATGTCATGTTACGAGACGCTATTACGCAAAACATTGCAGATTCTCGTATTCGTGCTGCTATCTTAAAGTTGCCTGACCCGTCGTTAGAGACTGTGATGAACATCATTGAAGCCCAAGATACTTTTGACTATGCTGAGTGTGAGTTAGATCAGCCATGTATTTCTCAAATTGCCTGTGCTAAGCAAGTTATGTCACGCCCGCGGCCCCACCGGCAGAGTCAGACTGTAAACACTAGCCGGCCGCGTCATGTTAAACACATTCGTCAGCCGCGTGTGCACAATGATAGAGTTAAGTCTTGCCCTAAGTGTGTTCTTGCTCATCCTCGTGAACGTTGCCCGTTAAGAAACGCGGTTTGTCACTTTTGTCAAAGGAAAGGACACATCCAGACTGTTTGTTTGCGTAAACGCAAGAACAATTCTAGTGCTGCCCAGCCCATGGATATTCATGTTCTTCAAAGCCAGCCCGCCCAGAAGGTCGCGTTTAAAGACTCTTCCACGGTTCGTGTGGGTAATAAACTTGTTCACAATAAGCCACCCACCCAGCCCTCTGCTATGCGACCCAAGCGTAATTCAAACGCTGTAAAAAGTAATGTACAGACTGCAAGTGAAGCGGGAGTTGTTGTTCCACCCGCCCAACCCACGAGTTGTCGTAAGCAGCGAACACGCGCTAAACGCGCTGATTTTGTGTCTTCCGCCTCCACTGCACCGATCCAGAGACAGTGTAATAAACTCTTTGTGAAGCTACGCATCCAGGATAAGACCTTCAATTTTCAATTAGACACTGGTGCGTCTGTGACTCTCATAAATAGTGCTACGTATGCGGCTATCGGCCGCCCTAAACTTTCAGCGGCAAAACATTTTTTGGCTACTTACAGTGGAGAACGAATTCCTGTGTTAGGTGTATGTAGCGTGCCAGCCACATTCCGTGGCAATACAAAAACAGTTTCATTCACAGTGCTCCGCGCTACAGACAGTGTAAACATTTTCGGATTAGACTGTTTTGACTTGTTTGGCCTGTCTATCCAAGACAATGTGTTGCAAATTAATTCTGTTGTTGTTCCTTAAGACAGCATAACCGAGTTGTGTAAACAATACAGTGACATATTTAAAGACGAACTAGGTTGTGCTGCGAACTTTGCCGCTCATATTACGTTAAAAGATAATGCTCAGCCTCGATTTTGTCGTGCTCGTCCAGTGCCTCACGCCCTCCGGGCACCTGTAGAAGATGAACTTCGTCGTTGGCAAAACAACGGTGTTATTCAACCCGTTTCAGCGAGCCAGTGGGCTTCTCCCTTAGTTATTATAAAGAAACCGTCTGGCAAGTTACGTTTGTGTGCTGATTTTAAGTCGACAGTTAATCCTCAGACTGTCATTGATTCTTTTCCTTTGCCTAGACCGGACGAGCTGATGGATAAGTTAGGGGAAGCTCGTTTCTTTTCCAAAATTGATCTCCGTGAAGCATATTTGCAATTGCCCCTCGACGAGCAATCACAACAGTATTTTGTCATAAACACGTCGTTGGGGTTGTTCCGTTTTCTGCGTTTGCCTTTTGGTTGTGCGTCAGCTCCAGTTGTTTTTCAGCGTTTTTTGTCACAACTTCTGGCTAATGTGCCATCGTGTTGCAACTATTTAGACGATATTGTTGTGTCCGGTCGGACGCCTGCTGAACATTTCCGTAATTTGGAGTGTTTGTTTAAAGTGTTGTCTCAGGCAGGCCTACGTTGCAACATCGAAAAATGTTCATTTTTCCTTACGGAGCTGGAGTATCTGGGACATGTTATTAATGCTCAAGGCATTCATCCCTCCCAGTCACATTTAGCAGCTATTCGTGATTTGCCCGCCCCTCGCAATCTGAATGAATTGCAAGCAGTTCTTGGCAAATTGACATATTATATTAGGTTTATACCTAATGCATCACAGATTGCTGCACCGTTGCATCGTCTCCGCCGTAAGAATGTTCCGTTTGTGTGGTCAGCTGATTGCCAATCAGCCTTTCAGCAGCTTAAAGAGGCTTTACTGCATGATCGTTGTCTGGTCCATTACGACCCTAACAAGCCTCTGGTGTTAGCTTGTGATGCCTCTTCTTTCGGCCTCGGTGCTGTGTTGTCTCACCGAGTCGGTAACGCCGAACGTCCTATTGCGTTCGCATCTAAATTGCTAAACAAAGCTCAGTGTAATTATAGCCAATTGGACAAGGAAGCGTTGGCTATTGTGTTCGGTGTCACAAAATTCCATCACTACCTCTATGGTAGACCATTCTATTTAGTAACAGATCACAAGCCCCTGACGTCACTGTTTCATCCGTCTAAACCAGTTCCTCAGCGGACAGCTCAGAGACTACAACATTGGGCTCTTTTGTTATCACAATACCAGTATGAGATACTGTATCGCCCTACAGCTCAGCATGCAAACGCTGACGCGCTTTCTAGATTGCCGATTGCTGCGGATGATGTCTTCGATTCCTCTGACGCCTCTTGCCATCAGATTGACGCCGATGAGCATCAATCCCTCCGGGATTTTCCGATTGATTATCATCAGGTGGCACGTGAGACAGCTACGGATCCTCATCTCAGTTTACTATTACGTTTTGTTCAACGTGGTTGGCCGTCCAAGGCAAAGGACATATCGGATCCTGTGGTTCGTCGCTATTATCCGCAACGTCATCTGTTGTCTGTTTCGCACGGAGTTTTGCTGTTACGCACCGAGAATGACCAGCTTCGTGTAGTGGTTCCCCAAGTGCTCCAATCCAGTGTCCTCGACTTGTTGCATCAAGGTCATTGGGGAGTGGTCCGCACCAAGCAGCTTGCCCGCCGTCGTTGTACATGGATCGGCATTGATAAGCAGATTACGCAGATGTCTACAGATTGTTCGACGTGTGCCGAACACCAAGCTGCTCCGCCTCAACGCTATTTTGAGTGGGCACGCCCTGCCGGTCCCTGGCAGCGAGTACATATTGATTTCGCTGGTCCATATTGGAATTCTCGTTGGCTCATCGTGATAGATGCATTTAGTAATTTTCCGTTTGTTGTGCCCATGCAGTCTACAACGTCTGCACAAACTATACAGGCGTTGACTTCAATTTTTTGTATTGAGGGTCTTCCAGAAGTTTTAGTGTCTGACAATGGTCCACAATTTACCTCTGCTGACTTTGAAAGTTTTTGTTCTGCCAATGGCATTCGCCATGTTCTTACTCCGCCGTTCCACCCTCAATCGAATGGTGCAGCGGAACGTTTTGTACGCACATTCAAGGATCATATGGACCGCCTTCGTACTACGCACTCTCGTCAGCAGGCCCTCATCACGTTCCTGTCGTCGTACCGGACCACGCCACGCGACGGCCCTTCGCCTGCGGAGCTTCTCCACGGCCGTCGTCATCGCACCCTACTACGGTTGTTGCACCCCCCGGATCGACCCACCGCTTCTGAGCATCGCACGCGTTTTCAGCGCAACGACGCCGTTTTCTTCAGAGTTTATCACGGTCGCCGTCGTTGGGAACGTGGTACCGTGATACGTGTCCAGGGTCGCGGTTTTTATACTGTTCAAGGTGCCACTGGGGTGCACAGGAGGCATCAGAACCAGTTGCGCCGCGCTGGCCGCCCGGATTCTGCCGCTCGTTCTTTGTCCACAGATTTGGTCCGCGGCGGGTTCCAGCCGCGCCTTCCGACTTCGCTGCCGCCCCCAGGGCAGCAGCAGCAGCAGCCGTCGCCGCTACCACGCCGACAGCCCGTCCAGTTGATGCCTCCCGCGCAGCTTCATTCGGGAGCGCCCCAGGTGGTCGCTCCGGCGCCTGCGGCCCCTCTTCAGTCGCCACCGCCTTCGGAGCAGATGGACGTCGACCCCTCAGCCGGGCCGCCTTCCCAAGCGGTGGCTGTGCAGCCTGTCCTGCAGCCGCTTTCCTTGGGCACCCCCAAGGAGTCTGACACCGCAGCGCCTTGTCCGGCGCCCTCTCAGCAGCCGTCGACGCAGCGTCAGGAGACGCTGCCTCTCTTCGTGGGTCCTGACGCCCCGTCGCGTCCAGTACCAGAAGCTGCGCCCGTGGTCACAGGCGTGCACCCTGACCTCGGTTTTCAGTCGGTGTTTCCCGAGGCCCCGCGCAGCCAATGCTGGGGTGCGGACCGGGGACTGCCACCGACAACAGTCTCCGCCCCGGTCTCTTCTGCTACGCCTGCGGCCAGACCCATCCCCCGCTGTCGACGCTCGCCACGTCATTATTCAACGACGGTGCGGCGATTTGGGGGGGAGGAGTGTTACGTCCTAGCCAGTAATGCCACCCGAGCCCGCTGCCAAAAGGTTGGCAGCATCAAAGTCCGGACGCCGTCCGCATAAGCAGCGCCAGCGAGACAGCAAATCGCCGCAAGTCTGCGCGCGCCACCGCTGGCTTCTGGCTTCTTAAGCGCTGGAGTCGCGAGCGCTAGGACAGTTCTGTATTCGCCGCTCAGTTGTATACTCGCCACCGAATTGTGTACTTGCTAGTCAGTTGTGTGTTCATCGCAGCAGAGTTGTTGTTTGTCGTCAGCCGACGCTGACCTAGCCGCTCCGACTCGAACTAGACAGATTTCTGTAGACACCGAGTTCACTACTGTGTTACTGTATCTTCATCAATAAAGATAAGTACCGACTTTTATTTAATAAGAGTGTTTGGGCTTCATATTTCTGTTCACTGTTCCAGCGGACCGGGCGGCCCGCTATTAAAAGTGTGGCGGTGACTTCGTAAGCCGTTCTACAGCGAATTGCTTGTCGCTACGAACACCGCCACAAAATATAACTCTTCCATTCAGTTCAGTAGTGGTGTTACCTTCTGTGGCTGGTTGCCCTGCCTCTCGTTTCACTTCAACCCACGTAGTCACACGTCTGTTGTCAGAATTAATGATTTCTGATGTAATGTCCATGTCATTTGATTTTTTAACAACTATTATTGGTAATTCTGAGTAGTTTTTGTAGTGTGCTACTATTGCAGGATCTCTATTTGTTCTTGCCAACAGATACATTGATTTCCCTGTTCCTTTCACACAATACGTTAATCCCGCTAATAATCCGTGGTTTTTATGTGGCCCTTTAACATCCTTTACGATTAGGTTTTATTGAAAGCTGTTTTCAAATAACGATACGAATTTACCGTGGACTAGATTAAAAATTATGTCAGCATTTGTTTCACTGTAAATTCCATGTCAGGTCATCGCTTATAAACTATTCTTAAAAACATTTGTCTTGGACTCATTAATTATTCCATGTGGTTTCCGCTGAGCAGTATCCATACTGAAAGGCAGTATCTTATATATCCTAACTAACTGTGAATCGTGATCCGAGAGAGCATTTGCAACTGGGAAAATGTTTATTATTTGGCTTCGAGGTTTCCCAAGGAAACAACGTCAATTAGGGCCCTACTGTCTTTATCCACCCATGCTGGAAAGCTAATTTCTGAGATCAAATTGTAGGATCTAAATAAGGTTTCCATCATTTCACCTAACAGTATCCTTTAAAAATCTATAACCAAGTCATCACAGACTATTAACTACTTGTTGCTGTCTGACAGGTGGTGTGGTAAGGAATCCAGATTCCTTAGTTCAAAATTTCAGTGTGTATCTGTGTTAAAAGTGAAATTATTTTCAGTATTAATTCACACGTATACACTTCTCTGTGCTGAACACTACAAAATTTAGCTGTTTTTGAACTTTTGTTTTGTCTTAATACATGTAACAACTCCTTTTCTCAAAGTACAAGAGTTTTACATGAGTAAGCTGCAATAGTATAATCTTTTATATGTAATGTATCTAACCATGTGGTTATGTGGTGCTCAGATAGGCACAGGACGTCTATCTCTTCAGAGCTCTCTGAATTTTCCAAACAGACAAGAAGGTCTTCTTCCTTAATATTCAGTCGTCTAATATTTTGATGGAATAAGCTAACTACTTTTCTGTGCACGCTTAAGCATTTTGTGGAACTCTTCTGTTATTTTAACTTCTTTCAAAACAGGGTGCCTGAATCCTGATCCTAAGCTACAAAAGGTACCTCTCTGACACCAGCAACCAAAGGGTTCTTGCCTTGTGTGATGGTGGCCCTCCGTACATTTTCTGCAAGTGGCTCAGCCAACGTATAATTCCATTTCCTATTCAAGTGGTGTCTAGCATATCCTCATCTTCCAACTGTAGCAACAGGCACTGCACTCATATGGCTTTTCATTTCAGTCAGCAGCCTGATCAACTCAGTGTTCAAACAGATCTCAGGAGTATTAATCCAGGCCTGATCATGGCGCTGCAGGACCTCCAGAAAACTCACATTTGTGTGTGTGTCTACTGCTCCTGTTTCATCCAGGTCACCCCTAACGCTGTAATTTCTGTCCTTAGCCAGGCTGTTCCCCGCTCCATCTACTGCAATAACCTGATCCTCTTTGCCAAAATTCCCCATGTCGTCTGTCAGCTGGTCAAGGCTAGTACTTGACTCCACAATACTTGTGACCTGGTACTTTGTTTCTAATTTGTCGTGTACCACGTGCGCTACACCCCTACTGTGGGTACCACCTACCAGCAAGACTCTTTTCTTTTGACTCTCTTTATGTACCGACCCACACTTGTATTTTTGCTGCAGGTCTGCAGCACCGTGCTATGACCTACAGCTGGATGAGGCTCTTCTTCCTTCCACTTCAGGTAACAAGTCAAATTTATTCGCTACTGTAAGCTCAAACTTAGGTGAAGATGTTGAAGAGCTATCCCACTTCCGCCCATTACTTATTACCTTTACCCAGTTCCCATGATTCCCCCCCCTCCCCCTTTCAGCTTATGTAGCTCAAATTTGGCCCGATCTAATTCAGCACGAAGGGCACAGATCTTTGCCTCCTGATCAGCAAGTCTCTTGTCTTTTTTCCCTAGCTTACAGTTCCAAGCGAGAGTCTCGCTGAGATCCCCATTTAGTTCGCCTCTACAGTCATCTAAGCGGAATTCCAACCCACAGTCCACGCATACTACCCCTTCTCTATCCTACGGCAGTATCCACACTCATCACGCACCGAAACATCAATCACACACTTAACAGAATTAAATGATTTATCACACTTTACACTACACGAATGTTCGTTATTTACGAGCAGTGAAAATTAGGTTTACAGGTTAACGTTTGCAGATGTACGACATAACGCAAAAAGTCAATCATTTGCGCTCACAACAAGAACTCAGCACTCTGTTAATTAACTTATCTACAATTGACTGTAACTATAATGTACGTAAACTTTATGTAAACAAACTACTTTACGGCCGGCCGGAGTGACCGTGCGGTTCTAGGCGCTACAGTCTGGAACCGCGTGACCACTACGGTCGCAGGTTCGAATCTTGCCTAGGGCATGGATATGTGTGATGTCCTTAGGTTAGTTAGGTTTAAGTAGTTCTAAGTTCTAGGGGACTCATGACCTCAGAAGTTAAGTCCCATAGTGCTCAGAGCCATTTGAACCATTTTTGGAACTACTTTACTACACACAAACTGTATATAAACAAACTACTAGTGGAAAAGTTTCTAAATCAGACAACGTAATAATTATGCTACACTTCCGGAAGTATGAACTTAGCAATGAATGGACACTCTGTACTTAAATTTCTGGGAAGAAAAACACAAGAACTAAATGCGATCTCAAACTAAGCCAAAACGTAAACAGAAATACGACTGCAACCCGCGCTTATGATCTTTTCGCATTTTCTGGAATGGCATGTAAGGAAAGGTGATACCTTTAATAGCCAGCTTAAAAACACACTAATGCACTATTAAATGAGTGATTTGTACTAAAGTAACTGTCATTACAATCTAAGTAACTTATTTTTACGAGAGTGCAAACACTTAGACTTCTCGCCTGACGCAGAGAGGGCCAGTGGATGTCCCCATTGCATAACCTTCATCATCAAAACCAAGGGTGCAATAATATAGGTCTGTTTCCATATAACATGCCTCCACTTCTTCTTGATTCGTATATCCTGATAACCAGAGGTATTACACACCTCCTCTGTTCTCTTGTTTTTGTCTTAGAGGTAGAAGGGGTCTGATTACCCCCTGAGACATTCTTGGACTTGTTAAGTACAAGACCTTTCATTCCGTCCATTTATGTTTAGGAAGCCCTTATTTACCTTCCTTTTCTTTTTTCGTCTAACGCCGGATCCAATTACAGAAACAGTTTCCATCGTTTCCAGACCCAATACTTGGGTGTCTGAGGTCTCTTCAAGTCCATCATTCTTTGTTTTGTTCTGTGTCTCCAATTTGATTCCATAAGAATAGGGTGTCCATTTGGTCGACACCATTCATCCCCACGCAGTGAAAGGCTAATTACTCAGGAATGTCTCCCGATATCCCTGAGGCTCCAGTAACGGCCCAACTTCTCGTGTGACGTACTCATCAGCACAGATCACATCACACCTTGGGTTGAATGTGTTGGGAATTGGTGAAGAATGTAGGAGTGGCTACAGGAGAGATTGAGCATTGTGGGACACACTTCGCCTTTTCATCCGCTGAAGTCTGTCCGGCGTGGGAGACCCTGCCAGTAAATGCACTACAGGTGAAATAGACCTCAGCTTCAAGTGGAGACGCAAGACCCTCTGCCCACATGTTTAGGGCTTCGTCAAAGCAGTGTTCCCAGGAGTGGGTTTTGTCTATTACTGAAGTCACTTTTTCATGAAAAGCTGTCGCAGGTATGTCGTCGAAGTTCACTATATTGTCTTCCTCAGCTTTTACAACTATGTCATCTTAAATCTGCTTCATCCTCGGGAAGTGATAAAAGATACTTTACTACGTCTTCATAGCGCTGCAGCGACTACAGCCGTTATGGAATACACGAAACATATTCGCAGTTGCGAATATGAACAACCATCTGCTCTATAATGGAATGATGCAAACGAAAATTTGTGCCAAGCCAGGATTCGAACCCTGATTTCCCGCTTATGGTGAGCTGTCGCCTTACATTAGGCTATCCGAGCACTGCTCCCAGACTAAAACTTCCACATGTCGTCAATCATGTGCCTACAAGCTGCACTCGTACATGCATTATATAAATTCCTGCACAGGTGAGGCATTTTAATTGCAACTTGCTTGCTCAGTGTTGGAGGATAAATACGATTTTGCAATGCCTGTGTTGCTGAGAAGTACGATGCAACGTTCCTTCGGACATGAATGAAATTTTCACTCTGCAGCGGAGTGTGCGCTGATTTTGAAACTACCTGGACATGTATGCATGTTTCCATTTTCACACCGACCACCCGCCTTTTTACAATTTGAAAAGAAACTGATAGTGAGAATTTCTTTTTGAGGCTCCAAATGTGCTTGTGACAGTATCGAAATCTGGTAAACAAACGTCTGACCAGGTCAAAATATAATTGAAACATATTTTCTTTCCGAGTGAAAGAGAAACATGTTTATTATTGGTAGGTTATTGTGGTGGTCAATGTGAATGAATTATTTAGATCATTGAACCTGAGGACAGAGAAACTGTTCATCTGGTGATACCATAGGGCCCAACGGGGGAGCACAGCCGTGGGACGTATACAGCTTTCAATGTTGGAAGAACTTTGTGAGACGATTTTCAGATCTGTTTCTCTTGAATGATTAAGTTCTCCTTGCCAAAACTTACCAATGTACTGAAATATCCCTGATACAAATCAGGATATTTAGAGGATCACCCACAATAATTTGAAATTCTGCTGAATTTTGTTTTACATTGTGTTCCCCGTCGTGTACATTATGTGAAAAAATTTCGTTCATTTTATGTGTATGCGGTAAAAAAACCTTACGTTTTAAATGTTTCTATACACATTACCATTATTGCTACGATTTTGTATCGTAACAATGAGTTACTACTTTCAGTTAACAAAACACTCATACGCGCAACAATAAACTATAAACCGAAAAGAATGTGAATGTAAAATGCAAAAAACCAGATGTTTTGAAAATAATCCAACACTTCAATGTGTACATCTTATTTTCCAGAACTGATATTTCAAAAAGCAGTTTTATTATACATGGATTTTTGTGGCTTAAAAACTGCTTAAATTTATGTTGTAAGAAAAACTTTCATTTTTCAAAATTAGTTGATAGTGTTGGGGTATTTAGCAAAATTTCAGGTTATTACAAAAGTTGATTAGAGAGTTTCAAGAATATTAATTGCATATCGATTTTTATATGAAAAACCTTTCATATGTAACGCCGTTTCGAAGAGATTCCCTCTAAACCTAATAATGCAATATTACATATTGCATTATTTTTGCCCCTCTATATACACACACACACACCAAGTTTTATCAAGATCGTTTTTTGATATTTGTGAATATTCTCTTGTAAGTGAATTTCTCAATGTTCTCTAATATTTTCCATAGTTTTGCAGACAATTTTATTAATCCTAAGATTGTCAAAATATTTCTCAAATCTATTCTTCACGGAGACCCTCTTTTCGGTATTGAAATCAGTGTATTTCTGCAGAGAGGATATTGAAGAAAATGGCATGGGAGACTTGATTCAGTTTCATGTTCAGGTCGAGACGTTGCTGGAGATAACGATAATGGAGTACTTACCTTGTATTTATGTCTAGCATTGTCAAAAGCTTGGGGTGGGAACTGCTTTACAGAACTCGGTGCCGTGCACTGTGCGAGTCAGCCATACTAATAGGATGTGTTTAATACGCCCCTAAAACGTGCCCAGTTTCAGAATCTGCCTGCATATCTGGGAATTTACCCCATCTGGCTATCTCCTTATCAGACAATTATTGAAACCCCTCAGTAGGTAGAGATTGTTGCATGGCATGCCCGTATAAGTTGTTTACATACAGGGTGGTCCATTGATAGTGACCGGGCCAAATATCTCACGAAATCTACATCTACATCTACATCTACATCTACATCTACATTGATACTCCGCAAGCCACCCAACGGTGTGTGGCGGAGGGCACTTTACGTGCCACTGTCATTACCTCCCTTTCCTGTTCCAGTCGCGTATGGTTCGCGGGAAGAACGACTGTCTGAAAGCCTCCGTGCGCGCTCTAATCTCTCTAATTTTACATTCGTGATCTCCTCGGGAAGTATAAGTAGGGGGAAGCAATATATTCGATACCTCATCCAGAAACGCACCCTCTCGAAACCTGGCGAGCAAGCTACACCGCGATGCAGAGCGCCTCTCTTGGAGAGTCTGCCACTTGAGTTTGCCAAACATCTCCGTAACGCTATCACGGTTACCAAATAACCCAGTGACGAAACGCGCCGCTCTTCTTTGGATCTTCTCTATCTCCTCCGTCAACCCGACCTGGTACGGATCCCACACTGATGAGCAATACTCAAGTATAGGTCGAACGAGTGTTTTGTAAGCCACCTCCTTTGTTGATGGACTACATTTTCTAAGCACTCTCCCAATGAATCTCAACCTGGTACCCGCCTTACCAACAATTAGTTTTATATGATCATTCCACTTCAAATCGTTCCGTACGCATACTCCCAGATATTTTACAGAAGTAACTGCTACCAGTGTTTGTTCCGCTATCATAGAATCATACAATAAAGGATCCTTCTTTCTATGCATTCGCAATACATTACATTTGTCTATGTTAAGGGACAGTTGCCACTCCCTGCACCAAGTGCCTATCCGCTGCAGATCTTCCTGTATTTCGCTGCAATTTTCTAATGCAGCAACTTCTCTGTATACTACAGCATCATCCGCGAAAAGCCGCATGGAACTTCCGACACTATCTACTAAGTCATTTATATATATTGTGAAAAGCAATGGTCCCATAACACTCCCCTGTGGCACGCCAGAGGTTACTTTAACGTCTGTAGACGTCTCTCCATTGATAACAACATGCTGTGTTCTGTTTGCTAAAAACTCTTCAATCCAGCCACACAGCTGGTCTGATATTCCGTAGGCTCTTACTTTGTTTATCAGGCGACAGTGCGGAACTGTATCGAACGCCTTCCGGAAGTCAAGAAAAATAGCATCTACCTGGGAGCCTGTATCTAATATTTTCTGGGTCTCATGAACAAATAAGGCGAGTTGGGTCTCACACGATCGCTGTTTCCGGAATCCATGTTGATTCCTACATAGTAGAGTCTGGGTTTCCAGAAATGACATGATACGCGAGCAAAAAACATGTTCTAAAATTCTACAAGAGATCGACGTAAGAGATATAGGTCTATAGTTTTGCGCATCTGCTCGACGACCCTTCTTGAAGACTGGGACTATCTGTGCTCTTTTCCAATCATTTGGAACCCTCCGTTCCTCTAGAGACTTGCGGTACACGGCTGTTAGAAGGGGGGGCAAGTTCTTTCGCGTACTCTGTGTAGAATCGAATTGGTATCCAGTCAGGTCCAGTGGACTTTCCTCTATTGAGTCAAACGAAAGAAAAAAAAAATAACTACAGCCGGCCGGAGTGGCCGTGCGGTACTAGGCACTACAGTCTGGAGCCAAACGACCGTTCTGGTCGCGGCTTCGAATCCTGCCTCGGGCATGGATGTGTGTGATGTCCTTAGGTTAGTTAGGTTTAATTAGTTCTAAGTTATAGGCGACTGATGACCTCAGAAGTTAAGTCGCATAGTGCTCAGAGCCATTTGAACCATTTTTTGAAAAAAATTACAACGAACGAAACTCATCTAGCTTGAAGGGGGAAACCAGATGGCGCTATGGTTGGCCCGCTAGATGGCGGTGCCATAGGTCAAACGGATATCAACTGCGTTTTTCAAAAATAGGAACCCCCATTTTTATTACATATTCGTTTAGTACGTAAAGAAATATGAATGTTTTAGCTGGACCACTTTTTTCGCTTTGTGATGGATGACACTGTAATAGTCACAAACGTATAAGTACGTGGCATCACATAACATTCGGCTAGTGCGGACGGTATTTGCTTCGTGATACATTACCCGTGTTGAAATGGACCGTTTACCAGTTGCGGAAAAGGTCGATATCGTGTTGATGTAGGGCTATTGTGATCAAAATGCCCACCGAGCGTGTGCTCTGTATGCTGCTTGGTATCCTGGACGACATCATCCAAGTGTCCGGACCGTTCGCCGGATACTTATGCTATTGAAGGAAACAGGAAGTGTTCAGCCACATGCGAAACGTCAACCACGACCTGGAACAAATGATGGTGCCCGAGTAGGTGTTTTAGCTTCTGTCACGGCTAATCCGCACATCAGTAGCAGACAAACTGCGCGAGAATCGGGAATCTCAAAAACGTCGGTGTTGGGAATGCTACATCAACATCGATTGCACCCGTACTATATTTCTATGCACCAGGAACTGCATGGCGACGACTTTCAACGTCGCGTACAGTTCTGCCACTGGACACAAGAGAAATTACAGGACGATGACAGATTTTTTGCACACGTTCTATTTAGCGACGAAGCGTCATTCACTAACAGCGGTAACGTAAACCGGCATAATATGCACTATTGGGCAACGGAAAATCCACGATGGCTGCGGCAAGTGGAACATCAGCGACCTTGGCTGGTTAATGTATGGTGCGGCATTATGGGAGGAAGGATAATTGGTCCCCATTTTATCGATGGCTATCTAAATGGTGCAATGTATGCTGATTTCCTACGTAATTATCTACCGATGTTACTTCAAGATGTTTCACGGCACGACAGAATGGCGATGTACTTCCAACATTATGGATGTTCGGCACATAGCTCGCGTGCGGTTGAAGCGGTATTAAATAGCATATTTCATGACAGGTGGATTGGTCGTCGAAGCACCATACCGTGGCCCGCACGTTCACCGGATCTGACGTCCCCGGATTTCTTTCTGTTGGTAAAGTTGAAGGATATTTGCTATTGTGATCCACCGACAACGCCTGACAACGTGCGTCAGCGAATTGTCAGTGCATGTGCGAACGTTACGGAAGGCGAACTACTCGCTGTTGAGAGGAATGTCGTTACACATATTGCCAAATGCATTGAGGTTGACGGACATCATTTTGAGCATTTATTGCATTAATGTGGTATTTACAGGTAATCACGCTGTAACAGCATGCGTTCTCAGAAATGATAAGTTCACAAAGGTACATTTACCTCATTGGAACAACCGAAACAAAATTTTCAAACATACCTACATTCTGTATTTTAATTTAAAAAGCCTACCTGTTGCCGACTGTTTGTCTAAAATTGTGAGCCATATGTTTGTGACTGTTACAGCGCCATCTATACAAAGCGAAAATAGTGGTCCAAGTAAAACATTCATATTTCTTTACGTACTACACGAATATGCAATAAAAAATGAGGGTTCCTATTTTTGAAAAACGCAATTGATATTCGTTTGACCTATAGCAGCGCCATCTAGCGAGGCAACCATGGCGCCATCTGGTTTCCCCCTTCAAGCTAGACAAGTTTCGTTCTTTGTAGTTTTTTCGTTTGACGCTTATTTCGTGAGATATTTGGCTCGGTCACGATCGACGGACCGCCCTGAATAAGTGCACGATCTAACTTAAATCGCCAGATATACTAAAATGTTCAAAGCATTTGCAGGTTATTTGCCTTGGCGTGCCTGTGGACGTATTGGCAAAATACCTCGTGAATCCCTCTTTCAAAACTCAACAGATGTCAACGTCAGTCAAGTGTACAATGTTGACGCATGTCTCTTTCTGCAAGGCATGCTACGAAAGCCTTGGCGCTGTGTAGCAGAAGATAGGATCCATATAATGTACTACCAGGAATACACCCCGGAATCGTTCGAAAATGTAAGTAAGCGTACCTATGTATCTGTGTCCATATAAGGCTTTAGATAGTACCCTAAATTATAGATGGTGAAATCCTGCCGAACACTCGCTGTTTGCCAATGCTCTGCAACCAATATGGCAGTGTCTGAAACTTTGTTGGAGAATGAGGTTATATCAGGCAATGTGGTTTTGTGGAATTTCTCCCTCGAATCCAGGTATTTGTCTGGCAAAGCCTCCATCTTCACTAAACTTGTCATCAGGAAACGCAGCTCGAGTGACATGTAAATCTTCCTGCTGCATGGTTTCAGAAAGTTTCTGTCGTGATGCCTGCATGAGTCTCAGTGAGTCCAGGACGCATAGTGTACTTTTCTTGGTGATTCTGAGAAAACGGAATGCATTTTCTTATGCTGAGAGGCTGGACACTAACCCTGATATTTGCTGAGACTGTAATCGGCCAAGGACTGGACAAGGAAATGAGCATCACACCCATTTAAAGTGTGAATGAAAACTGGTATGTTTCATGAGAATTGGTAATTCAAGTCACAAGCTTTGTGTACTGCATCGCGGCATTTGCCAGTTAGATGACAATGATCTCTCCACGGTGTTTCTGCTGTTTTGTCCAGTGACTGCCCACTTTGTAGCCATTAACTGCTTTCTTGTACAGAAATTTATCTTCCCACATTTTGATCATGGGAATTTTGACACTGTAAATAACATCAACTTTTTTTGCAAGACTTTCAAACTCAGAGAGCAGACATCTCACGGGATCATCCACGACGTACGAACCAAAACGATAAAGACTAGAATCATAGGCACTTACAACTTGATATGCTGCCACAAAAAACCCGTGCTACTGTGTGAGAGTGGTATGTGAGGCAGCGGGATCACCCTTACTGCCCACCACAGGCTGGAGAAGACATTCAGAGTTTGCATATATAGCAAAGAGTTCTTGATCACTGTAGAGAAAATTTTTAAACTTTAAGAGTTTATTCTCCTCAGTGGACATGTCAGCACGTGCTAAGTCCTGTGGGAGCATTTCAGCAGATGCTATGTTAAGTGCTCACTTGTAGTAAATGAGTTCAAACAACTAGGGCTAAAACGTCGATTATAGCCCTCTGTACTTATTAGGGTGGAGAGAAGGCAGGGCACGCTCCCGATCCAGCATTAGTGTTGTTTCTCTACCTTTGAGATTAACAACAAATCTGCATTTTTCACACACTGACCAGCGAGTATGAAAAAGTAAAGGAGTCCAGCAGTTTGGTGTGTAACAACACTGTTTTCTGACTTGCATTCCTTCAGGCCATATACATGAATAGATGTATGTCGCGACTGTTGATGAGAGAGATCTGGTGACGATGTTGAAGAATAGTCATGTGTCTGTGCGACTCTGAAATGTAATGCAGCATTTAATAAAAGTTACTTGAGCTGCCATAATTTGTAGCTTACTTTATGTAGTTCCCTTGTAAACTTGGTTCAGTGTCAGTCATCAGTGCTTGTTTCCTTCACTTAGTTAACTACCGTGTTTTATTAATTTTTTTTGGAAATTTAGATACATTTTGCAGTTTTCATCAAGTACAGGGAACTCCGAAACAATATAACGATTTTACAGACAAGTTGGCGATAGAATGATAAATGGAGGTACCTGTAACCATCTCTTAGACATGTGTTCGTCCTATAATTTCTATAGGCTGGTAACTTACTCATTCTCTGCTATATCTGTCGCGACTATTAACACAAACTCAATTAGGCGAAAGAGAGAGGGTAGGTGGAAATGTCCCACTGGCCGGAAACGTCTCCACGACAGTGGCTCAAGCCTTCATTCCACGAAAAACGGGACAGAGGTTTTAAAATACATTTGTAACACTGGAGCGAGGTCGGGTAATAAGGAACTGTACGTCAACACCTATGTTCTCATTGCCGTCTGACTCACAAGCGATAAGAAAGTTATTCCGTCACAAGGATTCTAAGTGTTTATTTTTCAGCTATAGAGCTTATTAGCCAGTACCAGCATCTACTACAAATGTCAAGGCCGGTTGGTTCTTACAAAGTATTTGTTGGTTTTACAAAGTAACAACACCTGTACAACCTTGTTATGAAGTAGTGGCTGCCAGCAACAACTTTACAATGTTGCAGCAGACACGTGTTCACCTTGAATTATTCGTGTACGTGACACAGCTTCCAGCACCATGTGGTGCGGCAGTACGCAAAGCTTAGTACAAGGGTTTAGCATTATTCATGATTTTCCATATCAGTACAGAACGTGAAACTATCAGTTCAATAGATTTTCTGGTTCTAAAATTCTACTATATTATGCAGTGTTACAACTTGTTGTTTTGCATGAACATACACGAACTGATACGGGGAAGAAACTCAGTTAATGCCTAATTAGGCTGGCGACCGTATTATTGTCTCATTGGTAGCATCTTCTGGTTTGCTTTTGGTCCATCCTGACGTACGATTGTATTTCGAACTTTCTTGACGGATTATTGTTATTACAGAGTGGATGTAAGTCTGATTTGCTACCATTCTGGTACGCGCGGTCGATATCTTTGCGAAAATCCTTTCTCATTAGGTGAATCCCGCTCACTTACCATAGCACAGGCTTTAACGAGTACTGTGTCAGGGATTACAAAGTGTTTGGTGTAGTTTTTAGATTGGTTATTGTTGCTGTAATGGCAGGATATCAGGATTTAAGCGAGTTTGAACGTGGTGTTATACTGGGCGCACGAGCGTTGAAGTGGGGATTCTCCCATATCACCATTTCACAAGTGTGCACATCAGGAATCCGGTAAAACATCAAATATCCTACATCGCTGCGACCGGAAACAGACCCTGCAAGAACGGGACGAACGGCAACTGAAGACAATCGTTCAGCGTGACAGAAGTGCAACCCTTCCGCAGATTCCTGCAGATTTCATTGCTGGGCCATCAACAAGTGTCACCGTGCGAACCATTCAACGAAACATCATCGATATGGACTTTCGGAGCCGAAGGCCCACTCCTGTACCTTCTATGACTGCACGACACAAAGCTTTACGCCTCCCCTCTGCCTGTCAACATCGACATTGGACTGTTGATGACTGGAAACATGCTGTCTGGTCGGACGAGTCTCGTTACAAATTGTATCGAGCAGATGGACGTGTACGGGTATGGAGACAACCTCATGAGTCCATGTACTCTGCATGTCACCAAGGGACTGTTCAGTCTGGTGGAGGCTCTGTAATGGCGTGGAGCGTATGCAGTTAAAATGATATGGAAGCCCTGATACGTCTAGATACGACTCTGACAAATGACACGTACGTAAGCATCCCGTCTGATCACCTGCATCCATTCATGTCCATCGTGCATTCCGACGGACTTTGGCAATTCCGTCACGAGAATGCGACACCTCACACGTCCAGAATTGCTACAGAGTGGCTCCAGGAAAACTCTTCTCAGTTGTAACAGTTCCGCTGGCCAAGGAAGTCTCCAGACATGAACGTTATTGAGCATATGTGGGATGCCTTGCAACGTGCTGTTCAGAAGAGATCTCCACCCCCTCGTGCTCTTACGGATTTATGGACAGCCCTGCAGGATTCATGGTGTCAGTTCCCTCCAGCACTACTTCAGACATTAGTTGAGTCCACACCACGTCAAATTGCGGCACTTCTGCGTGCTCGTGGGGCCCTAAACCATATCAAACGGGTGTACCAGTTTCTTTGGCTCTTCAGTGTGTTTCTTTCCTCAAATATCTGTTTGCTTTCCTTTATTACTTAATCACTGTACAGATCAAATGACATCAGGAAAGGCTACAACCCTGCCTTACTCTCTTCTCCCTGTGTTGTCCATCAAGTCTCACACACTGGAGAACGAAAAAATAATGACCACCACTTTATTAACGTGTTGGTCCACCTTTGTATAGCAATACAGCTGCTATTCTGCACGCCATAGATTCGACAAGTTCTTGGCAGTTTCCTAGAGGTATGTGGCGTCTCATATCTATGCGGAGGTCACGCAATTCCCCTAAATTAAGGGTCTGTGGTCGCCTACCTGGCCTCCGATAGTGTCACAAATCTGTGCCATCGGGTTCGCATCAGGCAAATTTGGTGGCGTAAACACCAACATGAATTCACTCTCATGCTCCTCAAACCACTGTAGCACGTTCAAAAGGTGCTGGTGCATTACACAAACCAAACGGCATTGCCTTAAACTCATATACGCCTTCAGGGGTGACGATCAGCCTCACCTACTTCGATTTCCCAGTATCCCTAGTACATGTCCATTGTTGAGAAAAACTTAGCCCCCTTCAGACAATCTAGTGTGTCGTCCATTCTTAGAAGAGGGCAAAAGTCCTATTTTCTTATCTTATTAAGCTTCCTGTAATCAACAAAAAAGCGACAATTGCCATCTTTCTTCCTGACGACAATGAGCTCTGCGAAGGCTGAATGATGTCATTCTTCATCATTTTCTCTACCTCGTCGCGAATTATTCGACGTTCCGTTGCTGACATATGGTATGCTCTCTGGCTTATTGGTTAATGGTCTCTACTGCCAATCCGGTGCTTCACCTTCGATTTGTCTAATTTGCTCTTCACTTGTGGATTGAAGCATTCAGAGAACTCTTGAAGAATGGCAGGTAGCTTTTTCTGTTGTTCCTTAGTGAGGTCTGGCGATAGTCGAGCTAGAAGATCTTGTCTCGTAGTGGTAGCGCTAATTTCGCCCACAGACTCGGCATGGGAGGTTTCTGTGACGCTCAGCTGTCCTGCAATTAACGGCTCAGCGTTTGGTACGCACATGCGTCTTGGATCTGCGGTTCTCGGCGACAGTTAACTATCTACAATTCACCGAATCCGTTCTTAAACGAGACGACAGAGGCTGGGATGACCAAGTTATTCTTCAGTGGCATGCTTCTCTTACATTCCACTACAAGATCCATGGGTTGATACATGGTATGACTCGTGACAGTTACCTTTCTAGCGCTGACTGCACGAATGATCACTTCATCCAGCACATATAGTCTCAACACACTCGAATGCGCATCTTCCTTTCCACAGTGTCTCATCTCGTCTAGCATAATCTTCGAGCGACCACAATCTACAAATGGCCTGAGAAGCTTTACAAATTTCCCGTCGGAGAATGACATCATGACTACACTCTTGTAAGACGATCAATTCTAAGGGTTGTGTATGGTCACTTATACCCACACGAATGGTACGTCTTCCTGTAGGTTTTACATATTTTCCATTAGCCATCTTCAGCAGAGATGTTTTGCTGTCGACGAATACGGTTTTCTGCAACTGGCGACGGTATTTCTCCGAAATGACTGAATATGATGCTCCAAAGTCCACTAGAGCTTGGGCTGGTCGGCCATCCATGAGGATATCGACGTAGTTTCCTATCATTTTTGCAGTGATCGACGGCGGAGGATTTGTCTCTTCGGCGGCTTCATCTCCAGGGAAGGTCGCACCCTTTAGTTTTGCAGGCTGCGGCGGCTAGGTGGTCGGCTGGAGCTTCTAAACGGCGATGGAGACCTTGATCGGCGTGTTCGGGAGAGTCCTCTCCAGTGGCTAGCTTGCGGCGATCGTGACCTACGTCGTCCTACGCCCACATCTTCTTGTTCATCGTCGTCGTTCCGGAGTCATCGTCGGCTAAGATCGGTCTGCTGTCTTCTGGCGCGGATGTGCATCAAATATACGCTGCCTCTCTCGACAATAGCGCACCACATGTCCCAGTCGTCCGCAGTGGAAACATACTGGTTGGTTATCCTGAGTCCTCCAGACGTCAATCTTCCTTGGTGCCCCACCAGGTTCCTCAGGCGGCATTGTAGGATCGTAACTTCGACTTTTTCACCGTTTTAAAGGGAAATGAAGGATGAGAGATTGGGTTCAATGTCTGTTCCACTTCCTCCCTCATGACCTCTTGAAGGGTCTCGGTTTTTTGCTCGCCGTGCAATCCAAGTGCTTTCTGAACTTCCTCTCTCACTATCTGACGAAGAATACTTGTGAAATCAGTTGCTTCCTCCATCGTAGACATCGATACGATGTTTGGAAGCCGCTCAAACTTCTTGATTGTAATTCTTTTTTGATGCAGTGTCTCGATATACTGGCACCATTCTATGAAGTCGTCTGCTGTCGAAACCTCCTTCAGGAGTAGGGCTTGATACATGTCCTCAGCCACATCCTTCATGAGATGTGCAACCTTATCTTCCTCCTTCATTCTAGGCTCCACTACTTTACACAGCTTCAAGACGTCTTGAATATAGGATGCTGTAACTTCTCCTGGACGCTGTGCCCTGCACTTTATCTTCAGCCTTGCACTTCCGTCGTTGTGTGTCGCCGAAATACTTCAGCAGTTCCGCCTGGAATACTTCCCAGCTTGTGAAATTCTCCTCGTTGTTCTTATACCATTGCTTGGCAGTACCCTCCAAGTAGAAAAATAAGTTAGCCAAACACACGGTGTCATCCCATTTGTTAAATTTGGCTATACGCTCGTATACCTTCAGCCACTTGTTTGGATCTTGACCATCGTTACTAGAGAACCCGGAAAGATGTCTCATGTGGTGGCACTCAATTGCTGTCATTGTAATGTCTTCTTCTTCTGTCTCCGATACACTGAGATCTATTGAATAAGGATGGAACTCGGGTTTCTCGCCACGTAAACGGCGGCTCTGTCGTGGCCTGATGGGAGCCACTGTGTCGTCGATAATGTGCGCTATCGTAAGTTCCAATTCCCTGCGTCTCCACCAGAATAATGTCACGTAGGAGAAGGTGTAATTAGATGAATGACGGACACTAACTTCACTTAGCGAAGGTTTATTCAACACTTGCACATACAAGAGCGCGGGGCGAGCAGCCTCCGGCCAGAAAATATACAGTATACAGGGTGTTACAAAAAGGTACGGCCAAACTTTCAGGAAACATTCCTCACACACAAATAAAGGAAAGATGTTATGTGGACATGTGTCCGGAAACGCTTAATTTCCATGTTAGAGCTCATTTTAGTTTCGTCAGTATGTACTGTACTTCCTCGATTCACCGCCAGTTGGCCCAATTGAAGGAAGGTAATGTTCACTTCAGTGCTTGTGTTGACATGCGACTCATTGCTCTACAGTACTAGCATCAAGCACATCAGTACGTAGCATCAACAGGTTAGTGTTCATCACGAACGTGGTTTTGCAGTCGGTGCAATGTTTACAAATGTGGAGTTGGCAGATGCCCATTTGATGTATGGATTGGCACGGGGCAATAGCCGTGGCGCGGTATGTTTGAATCGAGACAGATTTCCAGAACGAAGGTGTCCCGACAGGAAGACGTTCGAAGCAATTGATCGGCGTCTTAGGGAGCACGGAACATTCCAGCCTATGACTCGCGACTGGGGAAGACCTAGAACGACGAGGCCTCCTGCAATGGACGAGGCAATTCTTCTTGCAGTTGACGATAACCCAAATGTCAGCGTCAGAGAAGTTGCTGCTGTACAAGGTAACGTTGACCACGTCACTGTATGGAGAGTGCTGCGGGAGAACCAGTTGTTTCCGTACAAAGTACAGCGTATGCAGGCACTATCAGCAGCTGATTGGCCTCCACGGGAACACTTCTGCGAATGGTTCGTCCAACAATGTGTCAATCCTCATTTCAGTGCAAATGTTCTCTTTAAGGATGAGGCTTCATTCCAACGTGATCAAATTGTAAATTTTCACAATCAACATGTGTGGGCTGACGAGAATCCGCACGCAATTGTGCAATCACGTCATCAACGCAGATTTTCTGTGAACGTTTGGGCAGGCATTGTTGGTGATGTCTTGATTGGGCCCCATGTTCTTCCACCTACGTTCAGTGGAGCACGTTATCATGATTTCATACGGGATACTCTACCTGTTCTGCTAGAACATGTGCTTTTACAAGTACGACACAACATGTGGTTCATGCACGATGGAGCTTCTGCACATTTCAGTCGAAGTGTTCGTACGCTTCTCAACAACAGATTCGGTGACCGATGGATTGGTAGAGGCGGACCAATTCCATGGCCTCCACCCTCTCCTGACCTCAACCCTCTTGACTTTCATTTATGGGGGCATTTGAAATCTCTTGTCTACGCAACCCCGGTACCAAATATAGAGACTCTCCGTGCTCGTATTGTGGACTGCTGTGATACAATACGCCATTCTCCAGGGCTGCATCAGCGCATCAGGGATTCCATGCGACGGAGGGTGGATGCATGTATCCTCGCTAACGGAGAACATTTTGAACATTTCCTGTAACAAAGTGTTTGAAGTCATGCTGGTACGTTCTGTTGCTGAGTGTTTCCATTCCATGATTAATGTAACTTGAAGAGAAGTAATAAAATGAGCTCTAACATGGAAAGTAAGCATTTCCGGACACATGTCCAGATAACATATTTTGTTTGTTTGTTTGTGAGGAATGTTTCCTGAACGTTTGGCCGTACCTTTTTGTAACACCCTGTATATACAGCTACAGAACATTCCAGTACAATGATGCTTGACATTTGTGGATACTTCTAGAATGTACTCGAACCGAATAAAGAAACTGAAAGTGTATAGTCCAGGTGAGTTTCGAGCTAATGACCCTCCATGCAACAGTGTAGTATCATAACCACTACACCAGGGTGCTACTCAGCTTCTTCTGCAACAATATTATAAAATTCCCTCCTGGTTAGGAACTCGTAGCCGGCCGGGGTGGCCGACCGCGCGAACGCTAGGGTCGCAGGTTCTAATCCTGCCTCGGGCATGGATGTGCGTGATGTCCTTAGGTTGGGTAGGTTTAAGTAGTTCTAAGTTCTAGGGGACTGATGACCTGAGATGTAAAGTCCCATAGTGCTCAGAGCCATTTGAACAATTTTTTAGGAACTCGTAAACGTCACAAAATCGGTTACTTTCCTGTTGCTGCGTGAGTCTCGGCCAGCTGCTGTTGCCTGACTGGCTGACTAACGCTAACAAGCTGTCACTAGCTTTCAAAACAAACAAATGACTGTCGACTCGCGCTGCGGAAATCTCCTGTAGACGCTATCGAAAACGTAGGAACGGTGTTTAATAAATTAGATTAATGAGCAAAGATTCAAGAACCTGATCACCGAAGCACTCAGGTGAAACTAAAGAATTAACCCCTGATTAGTAACTTCCTGATACATAATAGTCACAAAATCGGTTTACTTTCCCACGCGCGATCGCTACGGTCGCAGGTTCGAATCCTGCCTCGGGCATGGATGTGTGTGATTTCCTTAGGTTAGTTAGGTTTACGTAGTTCTAAGTTCTATGGGACTGATGATCACAGATGTTAAGTGCCATAGTGCTCAGAGCCATTTGAACCATTACTTTCCCACGAAAACTAACACCAGCCACTACAGAGTGCATTGAGCCTTCAGCTTAGTGAAGGTTAACTTTGCAATTAACCCCTGAAATGGAAATGAGCGTTTGGCGTCATTGGCCGGGAGGCCCCTTACGGGGCAGGTGCGGCCACCTTGGTGCCGGTCTTATTGCATTCGACGCCACACTGGGCGACCTGCGAGCCGGATGGGGATGAAATGATGATGAAACAACACAACACCCAGTCCCTGAGCGGAGAAAATCCCCGACCCAGCCGGGGGTCGAACCCAGGCCCATCACGCTGACCATTCAGCTATCGGGGTGGACAACTAACCCATGAAAATGAATTATGTGTATTTACTATGCATTGTGAGATATTCCACACGTTTCAGTTGTCTACGTGAAATGCATTCACAGTTGCGTTTATGGAAAACCATCAGCTGTGTAATGGAATGACGAGAATGAAAATCTGTGCTACAATGGGAGTCGAACCCGGATTTCCTGCTTTACGCAACTGATAGCCTTAACTGCTTTGGCTATACATACACGACTGACAGCCAGATGTAAACTTCCGTATGTCGTCGTTCATGTGTCACAATCTCTACTCGTATACATTATGTAATTCCCATAGAGGGAGGGGGAGGGACATTTTAATTGGAAGTCACTGCACGGTATTGGGAAATATGTGATATTGCATCGTACTTTTTAACAATACAGGCACTGAAGTAGCGCTTTTATGGTCTGTGTGTTTATAAGCGCAGACAGTGCCAAGTGATTTTATTAAGTTGTTTTATGGGTTATGTTAAGGTTTCACCTACAACCGTCTCAAAGTCATGAAACAGTTAACAGGTCAGATAACATTTCCTACTCTAGGCAACTAAAATTTAAATTAATCATATTTATTTTTGTTGTAGCTTGTATGCACTTTGATAAAAGTGTTATTGAGTGGCTATGCATATAATCATTACCATTCCAAATTCCCATGTCACTTGGTCAAACACAGATCATGCCTAGTTCGGAGAGGACTCATTAAAAGAACAGCAACAGGAATTACATAATGTGTACGGGTACAGGTTGTGACGGATGAACGACAACATATGGAAGTACAGATCTGGCCGTCAGTCATGCATGAGTAGCCGTGTATTGCCATCACCATCGGAAAATACGTCAAGCATGAAAGGGTGCAGATGGCCTACAATAATTTCCACATAGTTCACAGCTGTCATTGTGCCTCCTATTACTACTAGATGTACCATGAAATCTCATGTGAATCTCGCCCATAGCATAACACCATATATCAACTGGCCTGTGCCCATGGGGCGGTGCATGTTTTGGGCAGCCTATCACGCATATGAAACATGATGTGGGTATGATCAACCACCTGGTACATCAAGAAACGTGATTCATGTAACAAGAGGATACTTCTCCATGTATCCACTATCCAGTCTACTGTATGTGGATACAGTCATCCACTTGGTGCATCATGAAAAGTGATTGACATAACAAGATGATACTTTCCATATATCCATTGTCCAGAATAGCTGATCCCATGCCCACTGCGATCTTAACTGATTATCAGAATGAGATTTTCACTCTGCAGAGGAGTGTGCGCTGATATGAAACCCTGGCAGATTAAAACTGTATGCCCGGCCGAGACTCCAACTCGAACTCGGCAAAGGTCCCGAGTTAGAGTCTCGGTCGGGTACACAGTTTTAATCTGCCAGGAAGTTTCATAACTGATTATGTCGTCAGGTCAACACGTCCGCTGCGGAGACCCATGTTAAACAAGGTGTACTGAACGGTGCACCCCGAAACCGACACACATGTGCCAGCACCAGCATTGTACTTTTTCGTCAGATATGTCAAAAATAGCTGCCTATTGTGCTTTCAAGAGTGATGTTACAGCACAAATAGTGAGGGGTAGGCAACCATAAATATTTATTGAAACTCATTGACATTGCCACAGGAAAAATCAAGTCCTGCTAGAGACAGAGGCGGATGCAGGAAGCGAGCTGATATGTTGCAAGTGGGTCTGGTCCATGACACATTACAACACCGACTGCCGAGTGGAAGTTCGTATTCAGCAAAAGGAAGACTGTGACAGAAAAGCAAAGGAAGCAAGACAAGGATGTGTATTAGCTCATAAGAGATGGTGCAAGAGAGTCTATATCTTACACAGGAGTACATAGTGAGGAAATGACAAAGCAGTTAACAGCCTGTTAAATGAATATAACAGAATAATGAGGATACGTGCAGTAATTACGAACTGAACGTCTTGTCATAGCCTCCCTTTAAGCACTCCAGTATTCCAGCTCTTGTCATGAGTCAATCATTGGAATCACTGACATTCACAGCAATAGCACTCAATTCCATGATTACGACACTGAATTGGAACTATGTCCTCCATGCTCCAGCATAATCTAGGAGCTAGCTAGAGACGTACTCAAGATGATGCTCTTCACCTGATGAACTTCCAGCTGCTCGCCATCTACCATCTGGTGATGCAGAAACTGTCTTCCGACATCATCACATCACGGACTGCTGCCAGCACTGATCTTCAGTGTTGAAGCCAGTGACAGGCCCTCTTGGGATCTACACCTGTTCAACGTCCAGATGCCTACAGGTGCTGAAACCTAAGAGGAGGAGATCTATGGTGTGACGTCACGTGTGCTGGACTGCTGTTGTCATTGCTTGTAATCATTTTATAAAGTTTTAGTTTCAGTTACTTATTTTAAAGTTTATTTGTGTTAATATTTGCTGTAAAAGTAATTTATTAGTGGATTTTCATTAATCTCAGTCTTTCTTCTGTTGTTATTGACTCTAGTAGTCTGTTATTCATGAGTGTGCTTACGTCGTTCGCCCAAGCTTCACGCCTCAGTAGTGTGTTTACATTCTGCGACGTGCAGTCGCAGCTGCAGCGATTATAAAACTAAGTAAAAGTTGTTTGTGCACTGCTATACAAATATTAAATTTAATAGTTTTCATCGATGTTTCGTGCTGTTTGTGGCAAAATAACGATTTAACAAACTTTTAGAAACGTTCGCTCACTGTGTTTTTTAGAGCTTTCTCTGCGTTGAAATCATTTACTAAATTTTGTGCTTTAGTTTTCAGCTGACGTTTCTTATTGTTTCTAGTGAAATATTTCAGTAAAGTTTTCATTCAGTGTTTTAACTTCCTTGAGTGTTTCAGTGGCTGCTTGAAGTTTTGGTTTTATCTAATAATTTTATAAAGTTTTGTTGGTATTGGTGTTAGCTGTGATGTAGTAGCATTAATACAAATAGTTGCTTTCTTAGTAGACAGGGAATTTCGAGACCACTATTGTTACTATAAATAGTTCTATTGGTGTAACTGAACTTAGGTAACGTAGACGTATAATTATTTTCAGTAACTATAAAATTTTACCATGAGTGAGAAGTGTCGTAGGTTTGTGAGTAGTGGGTTACTGTGTGGGATTTGTTCAAAATATTTTCATTGGGGGGAATACAGTGGGGAAGCCAGTGGGAATTCTAGCGAGACCCTCTCCTGGGAATGCAGAACATGTAGAAGAAATAAGTTGATAGTGGAGCAACAGCGTAAGATTTGTGCCCTTCAGGTGCATTTACAACGCGCAAAGGAGAAACTAGATAGGTTGAGGAGGGTGAAGTGTGGTGTGGAAGGGGAACTGGCAGTTGGCAAGAAGGCAGCTGGGAGGAGGAGGTATTCAGACAGCTATATTTTCTGTATATGCAATAGATTTGGCCAACTATCAGAGTTGCGTGGAGAGGAGCCTCTTGTAGCTGTAGATGTAGGGAACATGCAGCAGTCTTCAGCAGTTAGGAGGCCTAGGTTAGTTGCAAAGTCAAAAAGAAAGAAGATGCTTCTGCTGCTAGGTAGTTCGCATGGTAGAGGTGTGGGCCAGCAATTGCTGGAAGTGTTGAGGAGTGAGTACCAGGTCACCAGCATTGTGAAGCCTAGTTTAGGGTTGGCTCAGGTGACTGGCAGCATAGGGGACTTATGTAGGAATTTTACAGAGGAGTATCAGGTAGTGATAGTGGGTGGAACAGGGAACAGTCTTGATAGGGACGGGGAATATGATGTAGGTGGTGACCTGTTAAAGGTAGCTACTCAGGCTGGTGGCACTAATGTGCATTTCGTGGAAATGTTTCAGCGTCATGATCGGCTTCATCATAATGCGGCTGTTAAGCGCGTTAACATGGGGCTGGAGAGGGCGCTGATGGCAGAGGGCATGGGTCATATTTCAGTGCACCTCAGTAGGTATGGGAAGGGGAGGCTGGCTAAGCTTATAGGTGACAGTATAGTGTGTGGTGGTGGGATCACTCATGGAAAAATTCCTGTAGTAGTTGGAGTTAAAGCTGCTCCTTTTTTAGATTGAAGTTAACTGGTAGGTATACCTGCTTAAAGGAAGTCCCTCGAACTAAGGGCTCACCTTCAGAGGAGGTCATGTTTCTGAGCAGAGAGGGAATTAGCATGTTTTGTTGTTGTTGTGTTCTTCAGTCCTGAGACTGGTTTGATGCAGCTCTCCATGCTACTGTATCCTGTGCAAGCCTCTTCATCTTCCAGTACCTACTGCAACCTACGTCTTTCTGAACCTGTTTAGTGTGTTCATCTCTTGGTCTCCCTCTATGATATTTACCCTCCACACTGCCCTCCAATGCTAAATTTGTGATTCCTTGATGCCTCAGAACATGTCCTACCAACCGGTCCTTCTTCTTGTCAAGTTGTGCCACAAACTCCTCCCCAATTCTATTCAATACCTCCTCATTAGCTATGTGATCTACCCATCTAATCTTCAGCATTCTTCTGTAGCACCACATTTCGAAAGCTTCTATTCTCTTCTTGTCCAAACTATTTATCGTCCATGTTTCACTTCCATGCATGGCTACACTCCATACGAATACTTTCAGAAACGACTTCCTGACACTTAAATCTATACTCGATGTTAACAAATTTCTCTTCTTCAGAAACGCTTTCCTTGCCATTGCCAGTCTACATTTTATATTCTCTCTACTTCGACCATCATCAGTTATTTTGCTCCCCAAATAGCAAACTCCTTTACTACTTTAAGTGTCTCATTTCCTAATCTAATTTCATCAGCATCACCTGACTTAATTCGACTACATTCCATTATCCTCGTTTTGCTTTTGTTGATGTTCATCTTATATCCTCCTTTCAAGACACTGTCCATTCCATTCAACTGCTCTTCCAAGTCCTTTGCTGTCTCTGACAGAATTACAATGTCATCGGCGAACCTCAAAGTTTTTATTTCTTCTCCATGGATTTTAATACCTACTCCGAATTTTTCTTTTGTTTCCTTTACTGCTTGCTCAATATACAGATTGAATAACATCTGGGAGAGGATACAACCCTGTCTCACTCCCTTCCCAACAACTGCTTCCCTTTCATGTCCCTCGACTCTTATAACTGCCATCTGGTTTCTGTACAAATTATAAATAGCCTTTCGCTCCCTGTATTTTATACCTGCCACCTTCAGAATTTGAAAGAGAGTATTCCAGTCAACATTGTCAAAAGCTTTCTCTAAGTCTACAAATGCTAGAAACGTAGGTTTGCCTTTCCTTAATCTTTCTTCTAAGATAAGTGGTAAGGCCATTATTACCTCACGTGTTCCAATATTTCTACGGAATCCAAAGTGAACTTCCCCAAGGTTGGTTCTACTACTTTTTCCATTCATCTGTAAAGAATTCGCGTTAGTATGTTGCAGCTGTGGCTTATTAAACTGATTGTTCGGTAATTTTCCCATCTGTCAACACCTACTTTCTTTGGGATTGGAATTATTATATTCTTCTTGAAGTCTGAGGGTATTTCGCCTGTCTCATACGTCTTGCTCACCAGATGGTAGAGTTTTGTCAGGACTGGCTCTCGCGAAGCCGTCAGTAGTTCTTATGGAATGTTGTCTACTCCCGGGGCCTTGTTTCGACTCAGGTCTATCAGTGCTCTGTCAAACTCTTCACGCAGTATCGTATCTCCCATTTCGTCTTCATCTACATTATCTTCCATTTCCAGAATATTCTCCTCAAGTACGTCGCCCTTGTATAGACCTCTACATACTCCTTCCACCTTTCTGCTTTCCCTTCTTTGCTTAGAACTGGGTTTCCATCTGAGCTCTTGATATTCATACAAGTAGTTCTCTTTTCTCCAAAGGTCTCTTTAATTTTCCTGTAGGCAGTATCTATCTTACCATTAGTGAGATAAGCCTCTACATCCTTACATTTGTCCTCTAGCCATCCCCGCTTAGCCATTTTGCACTTCCCGTCGATCTCATTTTTGAGACGTTTGTATTCCTTTTTGCCTGCTTCATTTACTACATTTTTGTATTTTCTCCTTTCGTCAATTAAATTCAATATTTCTTCTGTTACCCAAGGATTTCTACTAGCCCTCGTCTTTTTACCTACTTGATCCTCTGCTGCCTTCACTACTTCATCCGTCAGAGCTACCCATTCTTCTTCTACTGTATTTCTTTCCCCCATTTGTGACAATTGTTCCCTTATGCTCTCCCTGAAACTCTGTACAACCTCTGGTTTAATGAGCATATTTCATCAAAATATAAGAGGTATTAGAGATAGTGAACTGCTTATAGATGTTGACTCTGAAATTATTGGTATATCGGAGCACCACTCAAATAATTTGACAATTCAGAGGATACAGATCAACTGGCTGTCTTTCAAGGAGTTCCTTGTGCGGTGGAGAGTGACTGTGTACATAAAAAACAGCATTCCATTTGAGTCCACACTGCCAGCCTCCACATTGGCCCTCCGCCTCGTGCAATGCGAACGCCGTTGAACCCTCCACTCTCCTTGGGGTCAGGGTGGCCCAACCGCGCCCGGTACCCGCGAAGATGTCTCGACAGCAGGGACAGTGGGTGAAGCATGTAACACCTGGGGTGTACCATGCGACTCACCAGACTCCCCACTGCCGCTACACTCCGAGGCAGCAGCCTGAAGACGGCTGACCGCGCCCATCAGCACGTTCAGCTGTTCTCGAAGAGTGGCCAGCTCCTCTTGCGCCCGTACACTGCAGTCACACATCCTATCCATCCTAAGAAATCAACAATTTACTGTAGAGAGTTGATTAACTTTTAAGTACAATGCTAATTCACTAAAGGTGGCTGATAGCTGACTAAACTGTGGTTACTAGACACTTCTTGCCGGAAACAATGAAAATAAGCACTAACTGTCTCTGGACTGTATTCAAAAGAAACACGAAATCTATAGAACACTATTACTAGTACTCGAAAATTAAAGCAACATTGGCTCGATTTGAAATAGTACAGTGCATGACCTAAGTTCGTGGCTCGTAGAAAATAAACCAATGCTAAATCACAGTAAGACTCATTTTTTACAGTTTCTAACACAGAATTGAACAAAACCTGACGTTTTACTTTCACGGAATGGGCATATGATTAGTGATACTGAACAGTTCAAATTTCTAGGTGTTCAGATAGATAGTAAACTCTCGTGGAAAGCCCATGTTCAGGATGTTGTTCAAAGACTTAGTGCTGCCATTTTTACTATTCGAACGGTGTCTGCAGTGAGTGATTGTTGGGTACAAAAATTAGTCTACTTTGCTTATTTTCATTCGCTTGTGTCGTATGGCATTATATTTTTGGGTAACTCTTCCGATTCTAAAAGGATACTTTTGGCTCAGAAACGGGCTGTTCGGGCAATAAGTGGTGTAAGTTCACAGACCACTTGTCGTCCCCTGTTCACGAGTGTGGGTGTTTTGACATTGGCCTCTCTGTATATATGTTCCTTACAGTCATTTCTTGCTAACAGTATAAGTTTCTCCCCAAGAAAAGCAGCTATCACTCAGACAATACTCGGCAGAAATCAAATTTGGATTTGGATCGGACTTCCTTAACTCTTGCGCAGAGAGGTGTGCAGTATACTGCTGCATCCATTTTCAATAAGCTACCACTCTAAGTCAAAAATCTTAGCAGTAGTCCACGCGCTTTCAAATCGAAACTGAAGAGCTTCCTCATGGCCCACTCCTTCTATTCTGTCGGGGAGTTCCTTGAAAAATTAATCTGATTCTTGTTGTATTGTTGATTGCGTTTACTTAAACTTGAGGACTGACTTTTTTGGGTTCATAAACATTTTATTTTTATCTGTTGTAATTTCATGTACTGACACGTTCCAAGACGTCGGAGATTTTCTCCTCAATTTGGTCCTACGAAATTTGACGTGTAAATAATAATAAAAGAAAGCTGACAACATGACAACCAACACAAGGTACACCACCGATGGGTCATCAGGGGTCATTGCGGGGTGTAGACTAACTCGCGTCCGTGGAAGAAGTCCACACGTGCATCCTGGGTAATTCTAAATGAGCTAGAACGGTAGCTGGCGCCAGACTTATGTTCTCTAGATTATCTCCTGGTCTTGCGCACATGGGAGCAAGCCTGTCAGATAATGGCACCTGCAGGAGCTGCATGACAAGAAATACCGGACCTAGCCTCCGAATTTTCCAACTAAATTTTGAAGGACGAAGCAGATCCAAATGCGAAACTCTGTCTCGAATTCTCAGTGAGAGGAACATTGATGCTAAAACTTCCTGGCAGATCAAAACTGTGTACCGGACCGAGACTCGAAGTCGGGTCCTTTGCCTTTCGCGGGCAAGTGCCCTACCAACTGAGCTACCCAAGCACGACTAACGCCCCGTCCTCACAGCTTTACTTCTGCCAGTACCTCGTCTCCTACCTTCCAAACTTTACAGAAGCTCTCCTGCGAACCTTGCAGAACTAGCACTCCTGAAAGAAAGGATATTGCGGAGACATGGCTTAGCCACAGCCTGAGGGATGTTCCCAGAATGAGATTTTCACTCTGCAGCGGAGTGTGCGCTGATATGAAACTTCCTGGCAGATCAAAACTGTGTGGTAGAGCACTTGCCCGCGAAAGGCAAAGGTCCCGAGTTCGAGTCTCGGTCCAGCACACAGTTTTTTCGGGCGCAGGGTATTGTGCTTTAGTTTGGTCTAATAGTTGCCATACCAGCCTCATTAATGGGCATCTCAACAACACGATACGCATGATTACTGGGACAATTAGATCAACTCGTGCCTACTGGCTTCCCCTGCTAAGCAATATCTACCTATGACAGGTTCGCAGAACTGAGGTCCTGCTCAGAGATTACCATAATATACAAGGGAATAAGGAACTATCCATTAATTACGACAGGGGTTTCGTTAGAGACACCCGCCACTATTGTACGCTGAACAGCTAGCTACGAGTAACACCAAAGTAAGAGATCTCTGGAACAAGAACTATCAACACATTGGAAATTACGAAGAATGGAAACAGTTCGAGAAATATAACTGTGATACTGTGGGTGTCGAATTTGAAAGTAAACTTTGGGTCACAAACAATCTAACAGACATATAGGAGTGGAGTGCGTCCGACGATGCTATAAAGAAACATGAAATGATTTGATGAATGCCAATGTCACAGCGGTGGCTTGGATTAGAGACCTAGATATTAATATGTAGTCGGTTTATTTTCTATACATAATATAAAAGTACTGCCTGTGTGGGTCATACAAATGATGATGATGATGCCCCTGTACTCATTTGAGACCAGTGATAGTCTTTTGTTGTAGTACGCCAGATTTTTTTAAGTTCACGTTGATTCTCAATGAATCATTTAAAAGATAGATAGGTATTACAAAGTACATTGGCTGAAAGGGTGGTTTCAGACTATATGCATAAATTTAATTCCATGATACGGCTTTTATGTGACTGAACGACGTATGTGATAGTATGGTGAACCTAAGTTGAAGCTACTGCAGTGTAAATTTCTTTTCTATTAATAAATATTAACGTTTTAAGAGAGAGATAATTGTGCTTTGATTGTTATGATTACTCCTTTGAACTGATATTCGCTCCAAGCGGTGGGACTTTTATTATTGTAGAACATACGTAAGAACAGACAGTCAGATCCAAATCTGGGGCCTCCTTAAGACGTTATGTACTGGTTACTTTGAGTTAATCGGGAATTTGCGTGTTACGCCTCTTTTAAGGGGCGATTTAGCCAAGCCAGAGTAGCAGAACTGATATTAAATAGGAAGTGAGCGCTCTGGAGAACCGCCACAAGGTGTATTTTGAGCCAACCGTTATTCTCTGTAGTCATTTCCACTCAAAAAGGCGTAACGGAAACCGAATGAAGATACCTCTTGAGCTTATGAATAGTAGGAAGTGGCACAAATGTGGAAGTTAGATCAAGACTCTTTTCTTTAGAAGAACAGAATTGCAGCTGTAAAATATGAGGGGAGGAGATGGGAGAGGAGTATACACGTAGTGTTTGCACTAAGTAAGAGGGGACCGATGAAGAATTTACTAGTACAGATGGATGTGTTTCCTTAACAGGTTCAGTCAAACGCTCATTTCTTTGGAACATTGGACAAGCGAACCTCATTACTTTATCAGGAGAGATAAAGAACGCAACAACAATATAACGTGTCCTTTGGAAGTAGGGACTCTCACAAACATGAGCTGCTAAAGTTTTCTGTGTCTACGTTTGTCAAAGCTCCCCTGATTCCATTATTCACGGCGGTAAAAGAGATGCTGGAAGAGAAAGAGTAAACAGATTCATAAATATTAATGGTTTCGGTAGTCTTTGTCCCTTGTCTCTAAGGCTCAGTGTAACGGGAGCTCTTGCTCTGTTTCTTTCGCTTTGTTGTGGCCGCTGTCGCGAACTTAAGACGAGTATTTAATCTTATTCTATGTTTTGAGATTTCTCTGATGTTCACAGAACAGCAGTAAGTTTCAGTGTCGAACAGAGCACAGCCCGTGACGCACTTTCAGATCGGTTGCGTGGAGGCGGTAAGTGAAGAACTAGAAGACAGTAAAGTTGTTTCAAAAACCAGAATAATTGTTTGTCAGTTTGTTGCAAACTACAATGACTGTAATTTTATGATTGTGATTCCACGTAGAATTTTCCCGTATATATTTAATTTTTTGCTTCTAGTGCACAGTAGAATCGATCGTGGTTTTTCGTGACAATGGAACATCAGACCACTGAATCAACGGTATTTAGCACGGTGAACTACACTTTTCGGCTGATCTGCCTAAGCAGCAATATGCATTTGTAATTTATATACTTGTGTTACAGTTAAACCGAGAAAAAGTTGAGTAAATACATCAGTTAGGTATTTAGCCTTATTGCAAAAATTATTTTCTTATATGTGTTGTAATTGCTTTCCATTATGCACTTATAATGACTTCCATTAATTACTGAGAACTTTTTTACTTGTAACTGAGTGAATACGTGTTCCTGTATTTTATGATTTTATACCAAAGGTAAATTGATACTCTCTAGCTTTTCAGTAATAGTGGCATTTATAGCTTGACTTATTCGATGTCTTCTTTTAGTGGAATCCAGAAGAATGGGAGCCTCTGTACGTTTTTTTTGTGACAGATGTCCGGAAAAGGCTTTATTGTAGACACAGGACCAGCGAAGGGTTAGGAATACATAATTCCTGAGAGCCGTATATCAGTTCCCACCCCCACATTGTTGTATGCAGTGTGAACGTATGAAAGTTGTGTAGTCGTGTGTACTGGTGGAACACATACCTCTAGGCACTGTGTTCCCACGAAGGTAGTGTGGTGTGTGTGTGTGTGTGTGTGTGTGTGTGTTTGTGTGTGTAGCAGCACTGGCGGGAGAACGTTTGCCTAGAGACTGAATGGCTGTGTTTTCAGAGAGAGCGACAGACAGATCTTCAAATTGGTCTGTCATGTGTAAGACTTTTGTTACTGCTTTGTAGGTCGTACCTGCAATACTGACAACAAAGACTGTGCAGCTCCATGCTGCTCTTTGCGAAATGACTCATGCAAGAAGCAGAAGACTATAGTCCTGAGGCTCTAGGGATTTTCCACGTTCCAATGATTATAGTCTTATATCAGAAATATGACTCAGACTACCCTAAATGGCTTGTGACTCAAGCAAATAAATTTTATTGTGATGGCGTGGACTGCAGATAATAGATGCACTGGATTGAAATTATACACAGGGTTATTCTTAAAACTCTCCAGGGTTCCAGAGGTCGAATATGCAGAAACTACAGCCATATAGAAGTTAGACACATCAGTGAATAGAGGGTCTCTCCGATTTTCACTTACATTACAAGTGCTAGTACTGGCACCATTTGTGACGCAACAAACTTCAATATGTGCATGTAATTACGCTGATCATCAAAAAGGAGACGCACTCAGAAGGACCCGACTGATCCACTACAATCTGGGTTGGTGAGTTGCACGTCATTAGCTATGCCAATGATTACTTTTACTCGGGGAATGTGTGTGGTGCTCTGACGTCGTGCTCACCGGTTGACATAAAACCTGATTAAGAAGGTTCAAAATTATTCGTCGGCTGAAGGCCAGCAGAAATTTCAGATTAAACAAAGGCTGAAGGCCTGAATTATAAATGAGGAAGGCAGTTACACATTAAAAAATACTAAGCTATTTTCTTCTTAATAATCAAAACGGTAACAATCTATAGTAACGGCTGAAGGCCTTATTAAAAAAATTGCAGATTATTGGTCGGCTGAAGGCCACAAAGAATGTTACACACAATCAACGGCTGCAGGTCTGATTAAGAAGGTTGAAAATAATTCGTAGGCTGAAGGCCACAAGCAATTTCAGAATACACAAGGGCTGAAGGCCTGAATTACAAATAAGGTGGACAATTACATCTTAAAAATACTAAAATCCTTTCTAATAATCTTAATAACTTGTAACGAGCTATAGTGACAGCTGAAGGCCTCGCTAAAACAGAATTGAAAATTATTTGTCGGCTGAAGGCCACAAGCAGTGTTACAAACAATTAACGGCTGAAGGCCGGAATTACAAGTTAAAAGTTAATTACATGTTAATTAGATGTTAATTATAAGTTAATTACATGTTAAAACATTAGAGTAAATTTTAAAAAATTATGACAACTTGTCCAAATAAGACGAATTGATTCACAGACAATGCTCCCTGGGTTGACCTGAGGAAGGTGACTACAGCTGTGTAAGCGGTGAGACAGGCAACCAAGAGTTGTATTCACATAACAGGATGGTAACTCACACAGGGGGTAGCTTAAGCGCCGACCGACTGACTAACTAATCCGTCTAACGTCCGACCACCGGTACAACGATGGAGTACTTTTAGGCGAGGGCGAACAGATGGATAGCACCCTGTCTTCAGAAACACACCCAAGGCCGAAGGAAAATCTAGAACCAAGGTAGACGTCCCAAAACCATATGCACAATACAATTCAAGAGGCTGTCAAACTACACGCTGTGTCGGTCAGCATCAACACGACGAGGAAAGGTACACTGGCGAAAAAGTACACTAATCTCCAGGGCAGGTAACTGGGGCGTTAGAGGCCACAAGGCAGAAAATACCACTGGTTGCACTTCACTAATAATAATATAATGGAATGTAGTCGAATTAAGTCGGGTGATGCTGAGGGAATTAGATTAGGAAATGAGACACTTAAAGTAGTAAAGGAGTTTTGCTATTTGGGGAGCAAAATAACTGATGATGGTCGAAGTAGAGAGGATATAAAATGGAGACTGGCAATGACAAGGAAAGCGTTTCGGAAGAAGAGAAATTTGTTAACATCGAGTATAGATTTAAGTGTCAGGAAGTCGTTTCTGAAAGTATTCGTATGGAGTGTAGCCATGCATGGAAGTGAAACATGGACGATAAATAGTTTGGACAAGAAGAGAATAGAAGCTTTCGAAATGTGGTGCTACAGAAGAATGCTGAAGATTATATGGGTAGATCACATAACTAATGAGGTACTGAATAGAATTGGAGAGAAGAGGAGTCTGTGGCACAACCTGACAAGAAGAAGGGACCGGTTGGTAGGACATGTTCTGAGGCAGAAAGGGATCACAAATTTAGCATTGGTGGGGAGCGTGAAGGGTAAAAATCGTAGAGGGAGACCAAGAGATGAATAAGCAGATTCAGAAGGATATAGGTTGCAGTAAGTACTGGGAGATGAAGACGCTTGCAAAATATAGAGTAGCATGGAGAGCTGCATCAAACCAGTCTCAGGACTGAAGACCACAACAACAACAACAATAATAATAATAATAATAATAATAATAATATTACTAAACACAAACTAACATCAAGGAGTAGAAGGCAGCAATAGTTTCCGCCAACCTGACAGACTCCACTTGTTGCAGTTGGTCTCACTGATCCTGGGAGCAGCAACACGCAAACAACAGCGAGATCTCAAACAGTGGAGGTTTCAGTACTGGACGCGGTTCACTCAACTTCAAATGTCCTGGGTTCAGTAGTCGGCTACAGCCCCTCAGTCCAACAATGCCTGCACGCCGCCAACGGTCCTGGCATGCCGTCGCGCTGCGGTCCTCCTCGCTGCTCCGTCCGAAGCCAAACTGCCTGACACACACGAGGACCCAGAATACTAGCCATGTCACCAAAGATAGTACCACAGTACTGGCTATCGATAACTGCTGCTGCCACTCGTGGACAAACATTACTAGCAACTCAGTGGAACCAATATCACATGAAGGAATTGAGATTCCACTATCACTATTACACAACGTCTAGTTATGAACGGCAAGAACGTGAGCCGCACGTGGCTCAGTCGTACTGCGCGCCACACTGTTGTTGTTGTTGTTGTTGTCTTCAGTCCTGAGACTGGTTTGATGCAGCTCTCCATGCTACTCTATACTGTGCAAGCTTCTTCATCTCCCAGTTCCTCTTGCAACCTACATCCTTCTGAATCTGCTTGGTGTATTCATCTCTTGGTCTCCCTCTACGATTTTTACCCTCAACGCTGCCCTCCAATACTAAATTGGTGATCCCTTGAGGCCTAAGAACATGTCCTACCAATCGATCCCTTCTTCTAGTCAAGTTGTGCCATAAACTTCTCTTCTCCCCAATCCTATTCAATACCTCCTTATTAGTTATGTGATCTACCCATCTAATCTTCAGCATTCTTCTGTAGCACCACATTTCGAAAGCTTCTTTTCTCTTCTTGTTCAAACTATTTATCGTCCATGTTTCACTTCCATACATGGCTACACTCCATACAAATACTTTCAGAAACGACTTCCTGACATTTAAATCTATACTCGATGTTAACAAATTTCTCTTCTTCAGAAACGCTTTCCTTGCCATTGCGAGTCCACATTTTATATCCTCTCTACTTCGACCATCATCAGTTATTTTGCTCCCCAAATAGCAAAACTCCTTCACTACTTCAAGTGTCTCATTTCCTAATCTAATTCCCTCAGCATCACCCGACTTAATTCGACTACATTCCATTATCCTCGTTTTGCTTTGTGATGTTCATCTTATATCCTCCCTTCAAGACACTGTCCCTTCCGTTCAACTGCTCTTCGAAGTCCTTTACTGTCTCTGACAGAATTACAACGTCATCGGCGAACCTTAAAATTTTTATTTCTTCTCCATGGATTTTAATACCTACTCCGAATTTTTCTTTTGTTTCCTTCACTGTTTGCTCAATATATAGATTGAATAACATCGGGGATAGGCTACAACCCTGTCTCACTCCCTTCCCAACCACTGCTTCCCTTTCAGGCCCCTCAACTCTTATAACTGCCATTTGGTTTCTATACAAATTGTAAATAGCCTTTCGCTCCCTGTACTTTACCCCTGCCACCTTCAGAATCTGAAAGAGAGTATTCCAGTCAACGCGCCACACTAGTCGTACGGAATCCACCATTGCCCGCTGTTCTTGGAAATGCACAGGCACAGACACAGGCGTACGAGCTGTGTGGTTTGGACGTCCGACACGCACCACGAGAAGAGACGACCTATGGATTGTCTGTCATCCACACACAGATCCAAAGGAAACGATAGGGGCCATTCAGTGGGCTGTACTGCGTCCTATGCAACATCACACAGGTGCTAGTACCACGGGCTCGCAGTCGCACGACACAGGGCTCGCCACACGCCGACCGTTTCCACACCTACCACTCACAGCCCCGCAGGATCGCGCCCCACTCGCCTGGTGTCTGCAGGGATGGGTGTGCGGCCCTGCAGACCGGCAGCGGGTCATCTTTAGTGATGAGTCTTCTGCCTTGAGACCACGACAAACACGTCCATGTCTGAAGGCGCAGTGTAGATTGCTTTGTGACTCCCACCAGACATTCCACCAGCCCAGTTTGACGGTGTGGGGACGATATCCTTTGGTGCCCATTCACCATTTGTGTTTCTAACGGGCTCCGTGACTGTCGCACGGTACTCAGAGGATGTGACTCTGCAATTTGTGACTGCCCATGCCCTAGTTAACAGGACAACCCTCGTCCTCATACCACTGCCATCTACCGAGTGTGCCTTGCAGCTGTATATACTCGTCTATGGCCACCTGTATTGCCTGATTCCACCTCCACCCACTTCCACCTGCAGCAGCTGCATGCTCATGTGCAAGCGGCATGGGGTGCACTATCAGAGTACTACATCCGACACCAGTACAACTTCAAGCAGTGATGTCTAGACCCTTGTATTCGCCACCATGGGGCCTGACGCTATACTAACACGCGCAAAGGAAATTCAGTGAGTAATGCAACACATTTTTCTCTCCCAATTTCAGTTGAAGAAATGCAGAATTTGTTTTGGGATATCGTGTAATATTCCCTATAGAGCTACTGTAGTTTCATAACGTTGCAATAGATAGCGGTGCTGTATGTGGCCTTCAAAAAGCCATCTCTAATTGAGGTGCTGTACAAGCACAGAGTTGTCATTGAGTTTATTTTGGCCGAGAACCATAGCATCGCAGATATTCATAGGCGCTTGCAGAATGTGTACAGGGAACTGGCAGTGAACAAAAACACAGTGAGTCGTTGGGCGATTCGTTGGTCTCCGACGCAACAGGTCGCGCTAACCTGTCCGACTGATCTCCCGCGTGCCGTGGGCTGCACATAGTTGTGACTCCTGCAATGCCGGAACATGCAGACCTTCTCATTAGAGGTGATTTACAGATCACAATAAGCCACCTCGCTGGCCACGGTGGCCGAGCGGTTCTAGGCGCTTCAGTTCGGAACAGCGTGACTGCTACGGTCGCAGGTTCGAACCCTGCCTTGGGCATGGTTCAAATGGCTCTGAGCACTATGGGACTCAACATCTCAGGTCATAAGTCCCCTAGAACGTAGAACTACTTAAACCTAACTAACCTAAGGACATCACACACACCCATGCCCGAGGCAGGATTCGAACCTGCGACCGTAGCAGTCCCGCGGTTCCGGACTGCAGCGCCAGAACCGCACGGCCACCGCGGCCGGCCCTTGGGCATGGATGTGTGTGATTTCCTTAGGTTAATTAGGTTTAAGTAGTTCTAAGTCTAGGGGACTGATGACCTTAGATGTTAAGTCCCATGATACTTAGAGCCATTTGAACCATTTTTCAACCACCTCGCTGCTGAAATGGATGTCTGTTAGCAGTGCTGACACACTCGTTTACCAGTTGGGGCGCTTGTCTTCGTGCCTACTAAATCCTACCTTAGCCAGCAAAATCGCCGTATTTCTCCCTTGAGAACGTATCGATCCTCCAACCAGCAGGGAATTTTGACGATCTAACGCGCCAGTTGGGCAGAATTTGGCACGATATCCGTCACGAGGACATCCAACAACTCTATCAATCAATGCAAAGCTGAATAACTGCTTGCATAAGGCCCAGAGGTGGATCAACGCGTTATTGACCTGCTCAGTTTCCGACTCTCTTTATCTTGAATAACTCATCCATTCTTTCCGAAATTGTATACATTTGCGTGTCTGTACATGTACAACACATCTTACGATTTCCGTCCCATTCGGATAATTTCTTCGTTCTGCGTCCATTTTTGTTTCTTCTTAAGCTGTAGATTGTATGCGGACGCTATTCGCTGATGAAGTGAGTCTTCCATTCTGGGTAGCATTCGTAGTTGTAGGATTTCTTATAAGGTGTCTTCGTGTTTGAATCTTCTCTCATTCGAACATAGTTGTGAAATACTGTAATCGCTTTTCGATGTTTTCTGCTAAAGTTAGTTGATCGTTAAGCATCTTTTTTATTAGGTCAGCTGTTTTCTCAATAAATTTTCCATGAGCCCAAATGCTTCATCACCTTCGGACGCTTAAGACAGTGTCATGTTGTGTTTTCCTGATAATGATCATAGATATTTCCAAAAGAATTACGGTGAGTTTTCGATGTAAAATGGAATTTCTGAAAATTCCTGAGTTGCTGTCTTGTCTATTACCTTGATAAAGCGATAGTCAGAGAGACATAGCGCCAACGGCACTAAGAGATAAAAAAATGTTCTAACTGAAATATGAGGAACTTGACTGTTCTGGATTTCTTTATTCTGAAATGCAGCTCCGATGCAGTGACGGACCTTCGCGTACTGCTTAAACCGTTGAGATATTTCAATCCATTTCTAATTCATCTGATGTTGGGGTCACAATATCCTTTAGTTCCATTCAGATAACTTTGCATACTGATGAGTTATCCTAGATACACCTTACATTCTAACTTTATATGCATAGTGTAACGGATATCTGATAACGCCCGCGTCAGAAGACAGCAGACCGATCTTAGCCGACGCCAACTGCGTAATGACGAAGATGAACAAAAAGATGTGGGTGCAGGACGACGTAGGTCACTATCGCCGCAAGCTAGCCGCTGGAGAGGACGCTCCCCAACACGACGATCAAGTTCACCATCGCCGTTAAGAATCTCCAGCCGATCACCTAGCCGCCGCAACCTGGAAAACTTATGGGTGCGACCTTCCTTGGAGGTGAGACCGCCGAAGAGAAAAATCCTCCGCCGTCGATCACTACAAAAATGATAGGAAACTACGTCGATATCCTCATGGATGGCCGACCAGCCCAAGCTCTTGTGGTCTCTGGAGCATCAAGTCAGTCAATTCCAGTTGCAGTTGCAGAAAACCGTATTCGTCGACAGCAAAACACTCTGCTGAAGGTGGCAAATGGAATATATGTAAAACCTACATGAAGATGTACCATTCGTGTGGGTATAAGTGGCCATACACAGCCCTTAGAATTCAATGTCTTACAAGAGTGTAATCATGACTTCATTCCCCGATGGGACTTTTTGAAAGCTTCTCAGGCAATTATAGATTGTGGTCTCTCGAAGATTATGCTAGACGAGATGAGACACTGTGGACAGGAAGATGCGTATCCGAGTGTGTGGAGACTATGTGTACTGGATGAAGTGATCATTCCTGCAGTCAGCGCTAGAAAGGTAACTGTCATGTGTCATGCCATGCATCAACCTATGGATCTTGTAGTGGAATGTAAGAGAAGCATACCACTGAAGAATAACTTGATCATCCCAGCCTCTGTCGTCTCGTTTAAGAACAGATTCGGTGAATAGTGGATACTTAACTGTCGCCGAGAACCGCAGATCCTTCCAAGTTGGATGTGCGTAGAAAACGCTGAGCCGTTAATTGCAGAACAGCTGAGCGTCATAGAAATCTCCCATGCCGAGTGTGTGGGCGAAATTAGCTCTACAACTACGAGAGAAGATCTTCTAGCTCGACTATCACCAGATCTCTCTAAGGAACAACAGAAGAATCTACTTGCCATTCTTCAAGAGTTCTCTGAATGCTTCAAACTACAGGTGAAGAGCAAATTAGACAAATAGACGGCGATGCACCGGATTAGCACTGGAGACCATCAACCAATAAGCCAGAGAGCATACCATGGTGGTGGTGGTGGTTAGTGTTTAACGTCCCGTCGACAACGAGGTCATTAGAGGCGGAGTGCAAGCTCGGGTTAGGGAAGGATTGGGAAGGAAATCGGCCGTGCCCTTTCAAAGGAATCATCCCGGCATTTGCCTGAAACGATTTAGGGAAATCACGGAAAACCTAAATCAGGATAGCTGGAGACGGGATTGAACCGTCGTCCTCCCGAATGCGAGTCCAGTGTGCTAACCACTGCGCCACCTCGCTCGGTAGCATACCATGTGTCAGCAACGGAACGTCGAATAATTCGCGACGAGGTACAGAAAATGATGAAGAATGACATCATTCAGCCTTCGCAGGGCTAATTGTCGTCAGGAAGAAAGATGGCAGTTGTCGCTTTTGTGTTGATTACAGGAAGCTTAATAAGATAAGAAAATAGGACTTTTGCCCTCTTCTACGAATGGACGACACACTAGATTGTCTGAAGGGGGCTAAGTTTTTCTCAACAATGGACATGTACTAGGGATACTGGGAAATCGAAGTAGACCAGGCTGATCGTGAGAAAACTGCATGCATCACTCCTGAGAGCCTGTGTAAGTATAAGGTAATGCCGTTTGGTTTGTGTAATGCACGAGCAACTTTTGAACGGATAATGGATAATCTTCTAAGGCACCTAAAGTGGACGATGTGTCTTTGTTATTTAGATGACATTACAGTGTTCTCAGAGACATTTCATGAACATTTAAAAAGCCTGAAGGCCGTTCTTAAGTGTTTCCAACAAGGCGGACTGAAACTTAATCCTAGAAAGTGTCTCTTTGGAGCAAAAGAAATCAAAATGCCTGGACACCTTGTGTCACACGAAGTTGTGCGGCCAGACCCAGAAAAGGTGAGATCTATAACGGAATTTCCTATTCCTAAAAGTATTAGAGATGAGAGAAGCTTCCTCGGATTATGTTCTTATTACCGTCGTTTTATCAAAGACTTTTGTATCAAAGCCGGGCCACTCCAAGAATTGTTAAAAGCCGATGCTAAATTTATCTGGGCTGGTGCTCAACAAGATTATTTCAGGATGTGTGAATTTCGACAGTATGTCTATGGAAGGCCATTCACAGTTGTTACAGACCATGATTCAGTTTGTTGGTTGACAGGTCTTAAAGATCCAACAGGACGATTCGCCAGGTGGCCACTAGGTCTTCAAGAGTATGACATTACCATATTATACACAAGTGGAAGAAAACACCAAGATGGCGACTGTCTCTCAAGAAACCCTGTGCAAGACCATCAAGACTTTGATGAAGATAGTCTCGCTGCACTCCAGGATCTCTCTGCTGAGCGGAAGAAGGACGCCAAGATATCTCAAATTATGCTTGGATGAAATCGGTCAGAGGATGCGGAAGGACAATTTAAGGTAGTTAATGGATTACTTTGCAAGAAACACTTTGATCCGTTTGAAAAGAGGTGGCTTCCAGTGATTCCTAAACACATGCGCTTAGATGTTCTACAGAAATTCTGTGACACACATGAGGCCGGACATTTAGGATTTATTAAGACATAAGATAGGATCCGCAAGAGATTTTTCTTGCCAGGATTATTTAGGAGTGTCGGTCACTATGTGTCGCACAGTCGAGAGTGCCAGAGGAGAAAGGCAGTACCTCAGAAATCACTTGGCCGACTCATACCAATTCCACCAGCCAAAACGCCATTCCAGCGTGTTGGGATTGACCTGCTTGGACGATTTCCAACGTCTGCTAGTGGCAATAGATGGATTACTGTTTGCATTGATTAACTGACTCGCTATGCCATTACAAAAACCGTGAAAACAGCCGAAGCATTCGAGGTAGCCAAATTCATCGTTGAAGACATTGTATTAAAACACGGTGCCCCAAGGCCGTTAATTACGAATCGAGGGAAAGTTTTTCAATCGAATCTTCCGACAGAGATAAACCGTCGGTGCAACATTGCCCATCACATGACGACTGCCTACCATCCGCAAAGTACTGATCGCCTTAATAAGACCTTGGCTGACATGCTATCAATGTTCGTCAGTGTTGAGCAGAGCAACTGGGATGAGGTGCTACCTCTCGTGACGTTTGCCTACAACACAGCCAAACCAGACACCACAGGATTTACGCCATTTTTCCTGGTGCATGGGGGTGAGGCGACTACGACGATGGACACTGTGTTTCCGTTGCATCCTCATGACGTGGACGGCGACTACATCGGCCAAGTGTTAACCAGAGCTGAGGAAGCTCGGCAGTTAGCTCGACTCCTCACGTTGCAGGCTCAAGAAAACGATCGCCGAAGTTATGACGCGAGCCATCGCCCTGTTGTCTAGCAGCCTGGTGATCTCGTCTGGATCTTCACTCCTGTTCAGAAGGTTGGTCTCTCTGATAAGCTCTTGAGGCGCTACTTTGGACCTTATAAGGTTGTAAGACAGTTGTCTGATGTTACTTATAAAGTTGAAGATTTCGACCCAGACACAAGACGACGATAGATCAGAGATACGGTCCACGTCCTTCGAATGAAACCCGCAACCAAGGGTAAATTCGAAGCTCCAGCGACAGCCAACAAGCGGAAAGGTGACGAAGAGCGTAGCGGCAAAAGAAATTCTAAAAAGATCACCGCCAGGGCGAGAATCAGTCATCAGGATTCGGAGTATGCAGGACTGATGACTCGTTATAGGACTAGGAGGACGTAACTCCGAGATGCTGTTCTCATAAAGAGGGGGCAACGTAGCAGAAGAGGCTGAGTAGTATAGTGGTGTAGTGGTTATAATACTAAAATGTTGTATGGCGGGTCGTGAGTTCAAAACTTACCCTGACTGTCTGATATTAATTTCTATACTCGGTTCGAGTATATTTAGAAGTATCCACAAATGTCAAGAATCATTGTACTGGAATGTTCTGTAGCTGTGTATATGCTGTATGTGTTCTGGCCGAAGGCAGTTCGCTCCGCACTCTTGTATGTGCAAGTGCTGAATAAATCTTCGTTAAGTGAAGTTAGTGTTCGTCGTTCATCTAATTACACATTCTTCTACGTGACAATATATACTCTGTAGATTAGTATTTACATTCTACATGTGCTTTGATACAAGCAAAATGGGAAAAAACTTGAAGGATAATTTCACTAAAGCGACAAAGAAGGGAAAATGTGGGTCTGGTGCGTGCAAGAGCAGTTACATTCACATCAATAGACTCCTGTAGCTAAAGTCTTGCATACCGGCTAAAGAAAGGCATAATAGTCTGAGCGCTGACATAGATGAAGCTGAGACAGGAGAAAATAATTGTGTGAAGGCTAATTATGGTCCACTGGCACCGTCCGCTTCCTCGCCCACAAACCCAAATCCAAGGACAGCGATAAGAAACTCACTATTGTTTTAGAGAGGAGTATAGAACAGAGACATCTTGAGTTCACCGAATTAGCGAAGAACAATGATATTGTGCTAGATGAAGGCAAATTATTTTGCTTATCTTCGGAGAACGAAATAAAGACAATCCCTCATCATAGCCGACTCAGAGGTGAGACAGACTTACACAATGTAATATTACAGCACCAAAGTGCTCACAATGACTTCAGCTCTCAAACAGCATGAGATTATTCACACGAAGACAGTTGTCCTTCTCAACAATATTCTTCTAGTTATGGCCACACAACAAGAGGACGGGATTTAGCACCAAGGACGTCTTCTCCAGTTGCCTCCAGCGAAAATTCATAACCTCAGTTGTATCCCGATTGTTAAATGGTTAAGCTGGAAAAACTAAATAAATACTTACTTTAAAACAGTTAGGAGTTTTTCTTTTAGTGAAATGCAGTATCTGATGACATTCTGGACTGCTTGAATATCGTGAGAAGGAAGTCGCCAAACTATTTTATAGACATTCTGAACTAATTAAGAATTTAGACTTAATATCCCTCAGTTGTGGATGTAATGTAAGAAATTTGATCACGCGTTAGAGTGCGTCAACACGCGTTGCATCTGAAATTAGCCTTCATCAGAAACGTTTTTGGCAGATCCGGATTAATTGTCTACTGTGCGAATATAAGGATCGCCACTCTGGCATGCGAGACACTGTTATACTCAGGGCCATGTTGGAGGGGGAACACTTATTCCGAGAGTACACCGTCCACTTAATACTTTACATGGAGAACATTTTTTGCTACAGAAATTCGCTTTCATAGTCCCTCTTAATTACATTATTCTCAATGCTGAGTTACAACTCGTAGAACACATTAGCTGTGAAGTCAACTGAGCGTTAGTAATTGGCCCAGACAAACAACGCAAGAGAACAATCAACATTAGGACCGTGGGATCGGGCACCTGCGAGCTACTGGATATTGTCATTCTGATACTCACATCGTGTAACATGTTCTACGAAAATAATGTCTGACAACACGTAACTCCCTTCTTCCTCACGCTGATGCATTCTTTAACGATGCAAGCAAACTCGACTCCTGTCTGAAACGTAAGCTAAGACATTGGTAAAATAAAAACATTTCCCTCTTCCTTATGCTGATATTGAATTTTTCAATGATGCAACAACAAATTTTGTAATTAGACGTGACTGTCTTAAGGAGCACGACTAAATGTAATTTTTTTTTAATTTGACTTCAGTACAGTAGTCAAGCCATAGTCGCAGCAAATTACAGAAAGTTTACATGACTAGTTTTCGTGAAGCTCAGTCATGATTATCAAATGTAACAAATGTGAAACAAGTATGCTATTAATTATAAGAACGTGAAACATAAGTAACATCTAACCACAACACCTTTGTCATAGGAAAGAATATTGAGAAATTATCATATCAAATTAAACCTCGTTATATAGTAATGGCAAAGAAGCAACATCGTTGCAAGTGATCACTGTGAAGCCTTTATCTATACGGAACATTCAAAGGTTAATGTCGTATATGCTGGATTAGGATCGGTGTTGACCAACTACAGGCATAGCCAACAACTACTTGGTCAATGCTGATCCTAATCCAACATATACAATGTTAAACTTGTAATATTCTGTATACATAGAGGTTTCACAGCGATCAATTGCAGTGATGTTGTTTCTTGCCATTACTGCATAATGAGGTTTAATTTAATATGATAATTTCACAGTATTGTTTCCTATGACAAAGGTGTTGTGGTTAGATGTTACTTACGTTTCAGGTTCTCATAATTAATACCAGACTTGTTTCATACTTTTTGCATTTAGTAATGGTGACTGAGCTTCACCGAAACTGGTCATGTAAACTTTCTGTAATTTACTGCGACTATGGCTTCTTTCGCGTCTTTGTCGTAAATTATATACACTCTTTTCTATTTATTTTGGTTTTGTTTTTGTTATTGCTCGCGTAATAACGCATATACGAAAAGAGCCGCGAAATACCTTTTAGTAATCATTAATTTTCAACAAAACAGAATATATTGGGTTCTTATTGTTCTGTATCTGGCTTTCTATTAAAGGAACATTTTTGGTTACTGTAACTCACTATAAAAAAAACAACATATCTTCCCTACTTTATAGTTATGGAAAATGAAAATTACTTTGTTATGAAATACTGATGTTACAGTTCGCAAAGATTGTTCAACATTTTGCAGTGGATTTTTGTTAAGCGTAAAACACCAATAATTACCACGACTAGCACAAGAACATGAGACTATTGTCGGAGAAAAATACGTTTTCACTATAAGGTTTGCCAGACCAGAACTAAGCACAACAAAATTCCTATTATGTTACGAAGGTAAATTATCTCTTTTGAACTGTTGGCAATATATTATCAGCAGCCCGCGTCAACATGCAAAAAACATCCTAAAATCTGCTGCTCTGCTCTGCAAGTCTGGAAGCTGAAAGAGATGATTTTATTTCACTATTACCTTCCCGCTTCTTTGCGGTATGATCGATTTCTTTTAATGCAGTTTGAATGCGCCGCGGCAGCGGCTTGTTCGTTCGTAGCGCAGCTCTGCATCACGGATAATATTTAAATAACTGAAAATGTCTTAAAAGGATGGGATAATAATTTAAGCAAGCTACTACAAATAATAATGCAAGGTTTCATTAAATAACTCTATTCAAAACATTCAAATATGTTAACTTATCTACAATACACACCTTTTTTTAAAAAATGAGTACGTAATGGCGTACATCGATTAACCATGACAAAAGAAGACTACGTTAGCATGTACAACTGCGACACAGGCTATCTTACTCCCGTAACTCCAAGAGGAAGACAAAGGAATTAATGCTCGTTCTGTATTATTTATACTAGTGATATTTTTCATCTTTGTATGATATTTATCGTCTGTGCGGTTTCAGTACTCGCCGACACAGATATTATCTAAAATAAATAATAATAAAAAAATACATAATTCCATACAATAACAGAATACGATGCACAATATTTTCTCTTTACTACAAAATATGTCTTTTGCTAAGGGACGTTACAATGCCCCCTGGCAGCAATTGACTAACGTTAAGAATGTTCGGTAATATGCTGCCACTAACGTCCGTTTTGTCATTGTCTATCACCTTGTTTGGAATATTCACTGTTCACTTCTTTCTTCTTTTACATTATAGTTTTAATTACATTTTTTATAGTTTTTCACACTTTGCGAGGTGACCGTAAACCTAGTCCCAGGGTCATTACAGTTTTCTGGCTCCCCCATTTGGGCTATGTGCGATCAGAAAACCTGGGAAAACTGCGCCGGAGCCATGGTCATCTCGCCTGGTTTGTCTTAACACACGGTTTTGTTCATCAAACAAGGGTGGACTTTATCCAATGTTCACAGATAACAATGATTATTTATGTCAAAATGTTAAACCTTTTAGTCTCTCTATTAAAAATGTACCTTCTACACTTTTTCACATTTGTGTTCTGTGTCACAATTAAGGTCAATCATTAAACAGTTCGATAGCAATGTAATGGATTGTCTCTACCCTTATTCACGGCAAATGTTCTACCATTGTATGGCATTCGTGTCAGTTTGTGTCACTAATATGACGAAAACATATGACATATATCATCGAACAAGTGAATGTTTTGAGTTATACTCAGTAAACTAAAGGAAAAAAAAAATGTTTGTCACGTAATTTCGTGTTCAATAAATCATTTTCATATTAGTACATGAACAACGTAGTTGGTAATGTTCGGTTGAACGTCAACAATGTCGTACGGAGCGGGCGGCGCGAAGCAATTGTTGCTTAGCGTCGTCTGGAGCGTGGCGTGCCAACGACCGCTGAGGTCGACGGCCTGCTAGCAGTAACAGCGACGGCGTGCTGCGGTGGCGCCCGAGCAGTCGCGAACCGCGCCGAACCATTCACCAATGTCGGCGTGTTGCAGTGGTTTCCTGCGACCGGCTGGTTGGCGGCACGGCACCCGTCTCTGCTTCTCCGCATGGCTCCCCGTCGTAACGCATGAAACAAATATTCCACAACGGTGTACTGTCTTTAAGGATACAACTTATTAGCTGTGGAAGAAAATGCACTTTGGTTAAAAGCGTTTATTGTTCATTACGCCGTCGCTTCGCTGGTATGCACAGGATGTTTTGGCGTGATAACAGGTTTCTTGTGGCATTGTGACACTGGTATTCAGGGTTCGTCACACGCACATTGTACTACACCCTTTCACTTGTTCTCACGGTTGATACACTGCCATAGCGTCTTTCAACACGCGAAAATATTTCGGTACACACATACTAAATGTCTCCGTCGAGCGATGTTTGTTTGAATCGACTCCGAACGGATCACTAACTACCGTTTTTACTCACAGTGTACTGTTCGTTGAGCACTGCACTATGACAGTTAGTCACTCAACACTTAACTTATACCGACGTATATATTGGTGCAGATACAACAGTCATTTTCTGTCCCTACTACACACAATATTCCGTCCTTTCCTAGATTGTTTATGCACACAGTTTATTTTTAATGCATAACAACTGTTCTTAGCATAATCACTCTCATCTACATTGAGTCCATTGTGTTACCTTCTCATTACACACTTTTAATACTATTACTAGGCATATATTGCTTTTTTGTAATTATTTAAAGGTGTGTGATTTTTTTGTACATAGCTTTCTTTCCTCTTTTAGTGTAGCTTGCCAGGTTATCACCCATCCAGCAAACAGATTTTACCATGTGCATGACAGCTTGACTTGGGCATATTGTTCAATAAATACTTCATTTAGTACTAGTATTATTTCTAACGGTCCGTCCTACAGGACTACAGTGTAGTTTCCGCGTAACTTGATTCGCGTACCGCGTAATTAATATTCAAGAACGTGTACCAAGTACACGGGCTTCAATTGAAGCATTAATACATACAAAGCATAGGTTACACGGAACGGTTTTGTTTTTTATTGGATTCTGCTCCAGTGTCGTTCTCAGATCACTATTGGCAGTAAACATTACATCACATAATTATTTCGCACTACAAAGTCAATTTATGGCTAGTATAGACTGTCTCTCAGGGTTCCTTAATTCTAACACAATTACATCTGCTACATATTTATATGAGATTTCATCATTAATTGTACTTACTTACTACAAAATGATTCAAGAAATTAATCATTATTTTATCAACAAAAGATTATTCATTGCTTGAAGAGCATGTAGTATTTTAATGACACTAACTGTCTGTAAACAAAGTCTTCCATTTGCATATTATTGCTCAGTTTACTGATTCTACTTCCTCAGAATTGTAACTATACATAAATTCTTTCTTAAAACTAACATACTTATACTCTAAAACACAATTGAAATCTTCTTACCACTACTATTTACATCAGACTGTCACTGAATAAATAACTTTACATCTTTACGTGGATACAGTCCTTTTATTTTCCCCGTCTGGGGATGTGCTAACAAATAGCTACATTCGTGTGGCAACATCTTCCGAATCTCTTTAGCCACTACTTCCCTCCTCGACCAAGGGATGGAGTAAGATGCGCGACAGTATGTTTTGTGAGGCATCACCTCTATGTGATATTGGTACCCTTTGACTATTCCTGGTCGGTCGGTAAATACCATGGTATATTCCGATAACAGCTGCGTCAACTGTTGCTTTTGTATGTTGCTTAAACTTTCAGATTCCTGTACTTTGGTTCGAAATTCATCAACATTTGGTTCAAAATTTCTATCTCCTATATTCGGATAATAGAGATCCGTCACAGGTGAATAATCATTAAAGTGTAGTACCCAGGGGTTCCTACATTTGATATTAATTCGGTTGCAACATGGCACAAGTACCTCCTTCGATTTCATCATAGACAACTCAATCCTCCTACCTTTATTAACTATGCTTAGTTTTCCCGAGGAGAGGTCGATCACTGCGTCCCTCTCACGGAGAAAATCTACTCCCAGAATGCAGGCCACCTGTAACCCTTTAACAATGAGGAACGAGCTCACTATGGCTTCGCCCTCCTTACAAATCTCCACCTGCACCTGGTACTTAACTAACTGGCTCTGTGCACTTATAGCTCCAGACACCTTGCAATTATTAACCGGGAAAGTCGGTATACTACGTCCCTTCCCTAGCGCTTTAAACAAATCTGTACTCATTACACTCACTGAGGCACCTGTGTCAATGATTATATTCACTGCAACATCATTGATTTTCGCTTCTATTATGGCTTGCACATTTTCGTTGCTATCTTTCTTACATTCATGCGGTTCGGTCAGTAGATCTTTATCCATACTGATACCGTCGTTGTATCGCAGCATATGTATTCCAGGGATACTATTGTTATTCGTGTTGCTCTCACTCCACCCCTCGGCTTGCGATGGAGAGCATATCGAGGCCAATTCTAGTTTGTTGGATGGCTTGCTTGCGAGGTACTTGGACGGCTATTATCCGCGACCTCTACTATGTTTACGCTTTGGTTTGTGGGCCGCCATGACTGCGCAATAGGCGCGTTCTGCAGTGGTGGTCTGTTGTTATCGTACCGGTCATTACCCTGCCGCTCTGGGCTTGGTCGCTGATTCTGATTCCAATTACGATTACCGTCATTGTAATTGCTATGCCACTGACCTCGCGCATTTTTCCAGCGGTTGGTCCCTGGCAATCCGGAATCGTACCGGTCGTCAAATCGACGCTTTTTATTATGGGACGGCTGCCCATACCCGTTCTGACTTCTCCCATTATTACCATTTTGCGAATGCTCTTGCCGCTTGTTACCACCCCCACCATTTCCATGGTTGTGGTTTTGTGCACTATTGTTTCTGTCATGTTTACATCCTGATCCATTATTCCTCGAGTGATCACACGCTGCTTTTGCGTCTTCCTGGATTAAGTCTATTGAATCTAGAACAGACAGGAAATGTTCCATGTCGCTTTCTGGTACGTGTATTAATTTCTCTTTGATATGAATGGGTAAATGTGATTTTAGGAGTCTTATTATGTCTCTTGGTGAGATCGGCTCGTCCCAGTAACGCGTTTTGTTTATGTACTTCTCGAAGTACCGTCTCAGATTCCCAAGACGGGGTGAGTACGGTTCGGGAATGTATACTTCTTTTCTTAGCCGCTCTTGTATACAAGGCGACCAGTATTTCGACAAAAACGCCCTTTCGAACTGTTCATATGTCATGCAGCTGTCTGCTACTTCCGTAGCCCACAACGCTGCATCACCCTGATTGTATGACATTACGTATTGAATTTTCTGTGCTTCGTTCCACACACTAGGCAAGATATTTTTAAAGCTTTTTATGAATACTACTGGGTGTACTGACTTCCGTTCAGTAGTAAACGTTTGAAACTGCCTATTTTTTATCAAACTTTCTTCAACTAATATTTTTGGGCTATACTGGTTTGCTCCTGGGACATAGAGGCTGTGTGCTCCGAACCGAAGCTACAGCTCTTCGCATTATCGCCTAAAGATTCACCATTGTTGCGTCGCATATAAGTTTGTGCGTTGCCAAAAACATTGGCTGTTGGCGACATAGTTTCATGTTCAAGATGTTTGCTACTTTGTGTTAAACCCTTTTCCAAGTCGGATATCCGTTTGTTAATATTCACTTGCCACTGCGGAATATCCTCACTGAGTATTTGTTTGATGGTTTGGACGTCGTTCTGTACCTGACTAATTACTGCGGTACTGAACTATTCGGAATCTCTATCCGCTATGGCTGCTTGTACCCTAGAATTAATATTTTTGTCAATCTCACTCTCCTTCGCTTCTAGCCATGAGTTGAATTCGGTTTCAATTTTAGTCGCTTGTTCGTTCCACTTCTGCTCTACAAGCTGTGTGGAATCTATTTCTAGCTTTTCTACTCGGTTGGCTAAGACACCTATTTCGTCTACCCTGTTAGTGTTTGCTACTTGCAGGTTGTTGAACTGTACAGTCAACTCCTGCACGGCCTTAGGTATCGACTCATAATTCTGTTTCATACTGGCAATCTCTTTTTTCATATTTTCTAACGATTGCACAAGTTGCTGGTCCCTCTCAGCTTGCTGGGCAAGTAAATTTTCTGCTAACTGGCGATCTCGCTCAGCTTGCTGTGCGAGAAACTTTTCCTCTAGCCGGCGATCTCGCTCAGCTTGCTGGGCAAGTAAATTTTCTGCTAACTGGCGATCTCGCTCAGCTTGCTGGCGATCCCGCTCGGCTTGCTGTTGCGCAAATTTTGCCTGGTAATCCAGCACGCGCTCTAATATCGCCTGAAGTGAATATCCACCAGGCAGATTACCACTCTCTGGTTCCTGCTTTTCTGGAGGTGATGTAATTTCTTTATCTACCTCTCCTTGAGCACTGGTGGGCGGTGGCATCACTTCCTGTGCCCCTGCCCCCACATTTTCGCATGGTATATCCTCAAAGAGAGTACTTGTACTGCTTAATGCACCCGTTTCTACATTTCCTGCACTAACTAATGGCTGTTCCTCAGTATCCATATTGCTCGGACGTTGACTACGCAATTTAACCATATTCATAAATTACCTACTCGAACACAAGACCTGACAGTTTTTTCACTTGCACACAAAATATGTTAGTTTATCTACGATCAACTTTGTCCTGTCATAAACACTAACATCAAACTACACACCACTAGCGATATGAGATCACTTCACTGGAGTTAAGCTTCTACAAACAGGACAACTACACTGTAGTCTTACCTTTTATTTATCTGATCTCGGGGTTCGGCTGCCCCCGGATTATGTAGTCGTTACAGCTTCTCAGTACTATCAGGATCGTTTCCTCTAACTTGCTTGCAGTGGTGCGGTTTTTCATGAAAAATTTTTGTACATTCATTAATACATAGCATTAATCATGATACACATACATACATTTATCACTAAATACATACATATATATAACAATAAACACTGAAAGAAAGTACATAAAATATTCTTATTTTCGTGGCCACTGCAAATTCGGGCCCCGCGTTTTTGGGCGCCAATTTCGCGTCTTTGTCGTAAATTATATACACTCTTTTCTATTTATTTTGGTTTTGTTTTTGTTATTGCTCGCGTAATAACGCATATACGAAAAGAGCCGCGAAATACCTTTTAGTAATCATTAATTTTCAACAAAACAGAATATATTGGGTTCTTATTGTTCTGTATCTGGCTTTCTATTAAAGGAACATTTTTGGTTACTGTAACTCACTATAAAAAAAAACAACATATCTTCCCTACTTTATAGTTATGGAAAATGAAAATTACTCTGTTATGAAATACTGATGTTACAGTTCGCAAAGATTGTTCAACATTTTGCAGTGGATTTTTGTTAAGCGTAAAACACCAATAATTACCACGACTAGCACAAGAACATGAGACTATTGTCGGAGAAAAATACGTTTTCACTATAAGGTTTGCCAGACCAGAACTAAGCACAACAAAATTCCTATTATGTTACGAAGGTAAATTATCTCTTTTGAACTGTTAGCAATATATTATCAGCAGCCCGCGTCAACCTGCAAAACACATCATAAAATCTGCTGCTCTGCTCTGCAAGTCCGGAAGCTGAAAGAGATGATTTTATTTCACTATTACCTTCCCGCTTCTTTGCGGTATGATCGATTTCTTTTAATGCAGTTTGAATGCGCCGCGGCAGCGGCTTGTTCGTTCGTAGCGCAGCTCTGCACCACGGATAATATTTAAATAACTGAAAATGTCTTAAAAGGATGGGATAATAATTTAAGCAAGCTACTACAAATAATAATGCAAGGTTTCATTAAATAACTCTATTCAAAACATTCAAATATGTTAACTTATCTACAATACACACCTTTTTTTAAAAATGAGTACGTAATGGCGTGCATCGATTAACCATGACAAAAGAAGACTACGTTAGCATGTACAACTGCGACACAGGCTATCTTACTCCCGTAACTCCAAGAGGAAGACAAAGAAATTAATGCTCGTTCTGTATTATTTATACTAGTGATATTTTTCATCTTTGTATGATATTTATCGTCTGTGCGGTTTCAGTACTCGCCGACACAGATATTATCTAAAATAAATAATAATAAAAAAAATACATAATTCCATACAATAACAGAATACGATGCACAATATTTTCTCTTTACTACAAAATATGTCTTTTGCTAAGGGACGTTACACTTGACTACTGTACTGAAGTCAAATAAATCTGAAAAAACAACAAATATCGAATTTCGTCTATACATTCTATGAATGGTATTATTTTTGCGAAGCGAACAGTCATCGTGACTTTCGTTTGTCCGATTGTTAATAGCTTTAATTGTTGGACGAGGCAAAGTCTGTATAGGTATTGCGGTTCAATTGTCTTCTTAGTGAAGTTTGTCAACTCCTAAGGCTCTAAGAATTACTTCGTTGTTTTAAAACCAGGCATAAGACATTATTAATTTTTAAGTGTATAAATTGCGCTGGTAATTGAAATATGCCATTTTTCAGTACGAAACGATGTGCAGTAGATTTAGTTCTGGGGTTTCAGCTACAGACAGTCCACGTTGTTCAAATGAATGTGTAACTGATAACGGTCTACCTACGTCATATACGAATAGTAGCACCGGAATAATTGTTGTTGAGTATAAAAACCAATCATGTATAGTAATTCCTTGTTATTTGGAGTCCTAAAAAACACATATAATTATCCTGTTTCTTGGAATGGCAGTACATGGAGAGAATTTAAGACAAAATACGAGTTGATGATATTTAGGGAAGGCAGGTTGTGGTGTTCAGTGTATAAAGGTGTGCAGAATATAGCAATGAATAAGTCACAAGTAGTGGACATTTCTAAAGAATGATTAGTATTTCGGTGAGTCCAGACTGAGAAAGTAAACAAGCTTTGTTAACATCACCGAAAAAAAGATTCATAATTACAGGAATTACGAAACCAATTTAACTGCATGCAGATAGAGAAAAAGGGCTATATTCTAGAAAATCGCGTAGTTGAACAGCAAAAAGATATTTTTGAAAGTACAAGAAAAGTGTTTCACACAGCATATTTTGTAGCGAAAAAGAACAATCCATATTTCAACCTTCACAAGCATTTGAATGCACAAATACAAAATGGTCTCCACATGATAAAACACTGCATAGTAAACTCAGTTTGCCAACGTCATAGATTTCATTGCGGACACTATGAGGCAGAAGCTTTGTTCATCCATAATAACAAAGGATTCTAAGATCTCTGTATACATTCGAATCTACATCTGTGGCTTCACAGTCAGTTTTAACAGTGTATTTAAGGTCAGAAATTAGTAGTGTAATCTAAAAACCTTATTTGTGGATGTTATCGGACTTCAAAAAGCGGATGCAGAAACAATATAGCTGAAGTTTAAAAATGTCTCAGGAAGCATAGCTTTCCTCCAAGTTATTTGAATGGAAATTTAGTTGGAGCATGCAGTGATGGTGCTAGTGTAATACTAGGTAGGATTTCAGGTGTTTCAGGGTCAAATAAAAATGTGCAGCGAACTGTTCCCATGGCACTGTTTGTGCCACCGAGTTGAGTGAGAGGTTGCTGATGCAATTTGGAGAGGTTCCTGGTATGACTCATATTATCGTTTTTCAACAAGCCGTATGCATTGTACCATCAACCTCTAAAGAATCAACATGACCTGTTATCTGTTGCAGAAACCTTGGTGCAGACTTTAAGAAAGTGTGAGTGTGTTGGGTGGCTTTAGAGCAGTGCAAGCAATATGGAAGTCCTACCAGGCTTTGAGTGCTCATTGTAGTAGACATGTCTACTAAATCAGATGTAAGGGAAGAATGCAAGGGACTGCAGAAATCATTATCAAACCCCGATTTTGTGTACAACATTGCACTGCTTTCTTGTGTTCTTGATGATATTAGTATCCCGTAACAGTATCTCTAAATGAACAGTGCTAATACTCTTTTATCTTATAGGGAAATTACGATGTTAGTGAACAAACAGAGTTTAAGAATAACATACACAAAATTGCAACGATGTTTTAACGGAATAATTTTGGTTTGGAGTCTATGTCCTGCATGTAAAACTGTCTAGTTTGAAGTAATATGTTGGATTATTTTGCAATTTTATACCTTTTGTGTATTTCAACTATCAAGAACTGCAAGTTACATAGGTTAGGTTAGGTTAGTGTTGTTTAACGTCCCGTCGACAACGAGGTCATTAGAGACGGAGCGCAAGCTCAGGTTAGGGAAGGATGGGGAAGGAAATCGGCCGTGCCCTTTCAAAGGAACCATCCCGGCATTTGCCTGAAACGATTTAGGGAAATCACGGAAAACCTAAATCAGGATGGCTGGAGACGGGATTGAACCGTCGTCCTCCCGAATGCGAGTCCAGTGTGCTAACCACTGCGCCACCTCGCTCGGTGCAAGTTACATATACAGTAGGAATACATGTCACATATATAGATAAATATGGCCTCGGGCATGGCTGTGTGTGATGTCCTTAGGTTAGTTAGGTTTAAGTAGTTCGAAGTTCTAGGGGACTTATGACCACAGCAGTTGAGTCCCATAGTGCTCAAAGCCATTTTTAGATAAATATGATCTTAGAAATAACAGAAGAAAGGTAATGCAGACTCTTTGACCTGCCATTCCATGTTCATTCTGTATGACAGTTATGTCAAACATTTTCAAGAACTGCCACTGCCTAAAATTTGACTGCAATAACATGACGACCTGTTTACTACGTGATAGGACAGATTTCAGATCCTGTCGTATTAACTGACGTGCAAGTCATTGTTATACAGGTGCATAATGTAAGTAGACTTACATTACTGCTACTGTATGTAGTTGTCTTTTTGTAGAAATCAATGTGCGTACAACAATTTGTTACCGTGTATCAGATGTCACTGATGATGGGATATGAAACCGAAACCTGGGTTTGGGAAATAAAACATTTCTAGCGCGGCTCATGGAGTATAGAAGATGTCCTTTAATAAATATCTGGAAGCAGCGAAGCACCAAGCATTCAAGGTTTTTACGTCATTCTTGCTCACATTACTATCGCAAATTTAAGCTCTACTCTTAGGTTCCTGCCCAACTACACCCTCGGAAAATGCGAAATATTCGAATAAAATGAACAAATATTTCTGACACACTAGAATAAAAATTGCTGGTCATTTCATTCACATGAATTGCATCTTTCGTTTTTTAATCAGACTGAAGTAACAAAATCAAAGTAACTTATTCCTGAGAGAGAACGCTCTTATACGTAAATAACATCAAATATTGTAGAAGATATTTCTTTTAGGTGAATAATAAAGAAGCAGATTGTGTTACAAACTCGAAGATGAAAAAAAGAAAAATTAGCGTGTACCAGGGCACGAACCTACTTCCTTCAACTCTGTAACTGCACGTCTGTAACCATAAGGCTACCAGAATATATACAACTGCCGTAATTGTTATCTTTAACTGATATTTATTGTAATGTATCATACCAAGTGTGACTTTTTTATGATAAATCTTCAATGTCTATTGCTCTGAAACGGCATACTGTCATAGCATGAGAGTTATAATATAGAAAAAATAAAATACGATGAAATCCAGTATGGAGTCCTCAAAGTAGCGTGTGGCGGGCATCAGGTGACGCGAACGCCAGCCGAACACCGAATGCCGGTTGTAGCTTCCTATTTTGGCCCATCCTCGCCTCTGCTCATAGCACCTCCCTCCCGCCGCAGGATGGAGTGACGTCATGCGGCGTGACGGGCCGGCACCACGTTTGAAACTAACGCCGTATTTCCTTTCTCTCGATACCTTCTGCTCGCCCTCTGTAGTAAAGGAATCAACGATCAACTTGAACGGATGTCTTGTGACGTCCGCCCAGACCAAACGTAACGAACTATACCGAAAAAAAGAAAGATGGATAGAGCGTCTCCCATGTAAGCTGGAGATCTCGGGTTCGAGTCCCAGTCGCGGCACACATTTTCAACTTTCCCCGTTGATGTATATCAACGCCTGTCGCTAGCTTAGGGTCCTGATTTACTTATGATTGAATGTTACTTTATTTGACTCAGTGCATAATATTACATGGCAAGGGTGGTAATACCAACAAGTAAAAATGCGCGATTACGTCAAAGTGTTTTGATTGTAATGTCTTTAAAGATGCTCGCGACTTATTCGCGTTTTTTGTTCTATAAATAAAATGTCGAGTGGCGAAGGCCCCTCGGCGTGTGGACCTGATCGCTTGGTGCAAGTCTTTTTGAGGTGACGCAAATTCGGCGCCTTGCGCGTCGGTGAGGATGAAATAGTGATGACGAAGACGACGCAAACACCCAGTCCATGAGCTGAGAAAATCTTCTACCCAGCCGGTAACCGAACCATGGTCCCTCGGCACGACAAGCCGGCGCGCTTTTGTGCAATTATAGGAACATTTCTCATTCTAGTTCACCATAGTGAAGAGATGCATGCAAGAAGTAGGTCTGCGTAATCCACACATCATGCTAATTACTTTCTTTTGTGAAATGAATAGTTTTAAGTGAGGAGTTACCCAGAATATTTTTGTACACATCTCTCTATCTCTATCTCTATCACTATCTCTCTCTCTCTCTTTATGTATGTGTGTGTGTTTGTGCTTTGGGGGGAGGGAGGAGTGGTTGCAGATGAAACGATTGGGGAAGAGAGGGAATGGGAGATGGGAACGCGGGAGGAGAAAGTGACAACGCGAGACTGTATTTCACTTTTTAAATTAATACCGTCACTTCCCTTCACCCCCTCCAGTTTTCACCCCACAAGACAGAATGAAATAAACAGTAATTAATGTTAAACAGACATAGCGTGATCGCAATGTGGTCATCTATAATACAGAATTATACAGGATGGCCCATTGATCGTGACCGGGCCAAATATCTCACGAAATAAGCGTCAAACGAAAAAACTACAAAGAACGAAACGTGTCTAGCTTGATGGGGGAAACCAGTTGACGCTATGACTGGCCCGCTAGATGGCGCTGTCATAGGTCAAACGGATATCAACTGCGTTTTTTAAATAGGAACCCCCATTTTTATTACATAATCGTGTAGTACGTAAAGAAATATGAATTTTTTAGTTGGAGCACTTTTTTCGCTTTGTGATAGATGGCGTTGTAATAGTCACATACATATGACTCACAATTTTAGACGAACAGCTGGTAACAGGTAGGTTTTTTAAATTAAAATACAGAACGTATGTACGTTTGAAAATTTTATTGCTGGCCGGTGTGGCCGTGCAGTTCTAGGCGCTTCAGTCTGGAACCCCGTGACCGCTACGGTCGCAGGTTCGAATCCTACCTCGGGCATGTATGTGTGTGATGTCCTTAGGATGGTTAGGTTTAAGTAGTTCTAAGTTCTAGGGGACTGATGGCCACAGATGGTAAGTCCCATAGTGCTCAGAGCCATTAGAACCATTAGAACATTTTATTTCGGTTGTTCCAATGTGATACATGTACCTTTTTGAACTTATCATTTCTGAGAACGCATGCTGTTACAGCGTGATTATCTGTAAATACCACATTAATGCAATAAATGCTCAAAATGATGTCCGTCAACCTCAATGCATTTGACAATACGTGTAACAACAATCCTCTCAACAGTGAGTAGTTCGCCATCCGTAATGTTCGCACATGCATTGACAATGCGCTGACGAATGTTGTCAGGCGTTGTCGGTGGATCACGATAACAAATATCCTTCAACTTTCCCCACAGAAAGGAATCCGGGGACGTCAGATCCGGTGAATGTGCGGGCCATGGTATGGTGCTTCGACGACCAATTCACCTGTCATGAAATATGCTTTTCAATACCGCTTCAACCGCACGCAAACTATGTGCCAGACATCCATCATGTTGGAAGTACATCGCCATTCTGTCAGGCGGTGAAACATCTTGTAGTAACATCGGTAGGACTTTACATAGGAAATTAGCATACATTGCACCATTTAGATTGCCATCGATAAAATGGGGTCCAATTATCCTTCCTCCCATAATGCCGCACCATACATTAACCGGCCAAGGTCGCTGATGTTCACCTGTCGCACCGTGGATTTTCCGTTGCCCAATAGTGCATATTATGCCGGTTTACGTTACCGCTGTCGGTGAATGACGCTTCGTCGCTAAATAGAACGCGTGCAAAAAATCTGTCATCGTCCCGTAATTTCTCTTGTGCCCAGTGGCAGAACTGTACACGACGTTCAATGTCGTCGCCATGCAATTCCTGGTGCATAGAAATACGGTACGGGTTCTCAACACCGACATTTTTGAGATTCCCGATTCTCGCGCAATTTGTCTGCTACTGATGTGCGGATTAGCCGCGACAGCAGCTAAAACACCTACTTGGCCATCATCATTTGTTGCAGGTTGTGGTTGACGTTTCACATATGGCTGAACACTTCCTGTTTCCTTAAATAACGTAACTGTCCGTCGAACGGTCCGGACACTTGGATGATGTCGTCCAGGATATCGAGCAGCATACACGGCACACGCCCGTTGGGCATTTTAATCCCAATAGCCGTACATCAACACGATATCGACCTTTTCCGCAATTGGTAAACGGTCCATTTTAACATGGGTAATGAATCACGAAGCAAATACCGTCCGCACTGGCGGAATGTTACGTGATACCACGTACTTATACGTTTGTGACTATTACAGTGTCATCTATCACAAAGCGAAAAAAGTGGCCAACTAAAACATTCATATTTCTTTACGTACTACACGAATATGTAATAAAAATGCGGGTTCCTATTTAAAAAAAAAAACACAATTGATGTCCGTTTAGCCCGGACCGCGCGACTGCTACGGTCGCAGGTTCTAATCCTGTCTCGGGCATGGATGTGTGTGATGTCCTTAGGTTAGTTAGGTTTAAGTAGTTCTAAGTTCTAGGGGACTGATGACCACGTGCCATAGTGCTCAGAGCCATTTGAACCATTTTTGATATCCGTTTGACCTATGGCAGCGCCATCTGGTTTCCCCCGTAAAGCTAGATGAGTTTCGTTCTCTGCAGTTTTTTCGTTTGATGCTTATTTCGTGAGATATTTGGCCCGGTCACTATCAATGGACCACCCTGTAGATGTTGGATTACTATACGACTTAAACGGTCACACAATCCCCGTTGCAGGTTGGTTATTTAATTGCTTCCAAAGGCGAGAAAAATTTGATTTTCAGTATTTTATATAATTACTGACCCAATCTACAAATTTTGAAAAGCTGTCTTAATCTACTTATTAAGACTTACATTCTTACATTATAGGTTGAACACAGCAAAGTCCCATCTGTGTGTCTGTCTTGAGTCAGCGCAATGGGTGGCGCTCAAATTATCAGGACTATATTCACCATCTGTTTGGTTAACGACATAAAACTTACGCTAAATTTAATTTCAAACCATTTCGTAGTTTTGGTTTTGACTTTTCCGTTAATCCGTGTGTGAATAATCGGAAACTAATAAAACAAACATAAATATGATGTTTCGTCATCAACCACAAAGCTGTTACATGTTTAACGCCAAATGTTTAACACAGTAACTTCTCTGTAAAGTAAACAGCCGTTTGAAAGTGTTTTACCCACCGGATATCGATTCTTGAAATAATTCGGCGCGTGGGTTACTGGTAGTTACTAAGTGGCGTACTAGTTCGTTAACATGGAGGACAAATACACTGCTTACTGAATACGAAATTCTTGTATTCGAAATATGAAACACCGTATCGTTTCATGAATCCGGTTTCGTTGTATTATCCCAGACAAAATGTGTTGTTAAGCAAAAACAAAGAAGTTGCAAAGAGGAGCGTGCTCTGCTGTTACTGCTGCTGTTGCTGTTACTTCGTTTCTCAACTAACAGCGCAGCTGCTATGGACTCTCCGTCAGTATGAAAGCCAGAAAAGCTGTGTCTTTCGAAAGCAAAGATGTTTTCCTGCTGGCGCAATCTGTGGCACAGTCGCGGTTCGGACACTCAACAGATGTACACACGTAACTCTAAGTTGTGTCACATATGACAGCGGCCCTGTTTTCAACTGTTCTGCGCCACCCTCCCACCCCCTCCCCACTCCCGTTATCTGCGTCAGCCAATGAGACTCACTTTCCTTCCGAGTGCCTAGTCGCGAGCTGCTGTTACAAAGCTGACACGGCGTTCTGCTGCAGCTGAGCATTCCGTCTGCTGTTGCCGCGACGACAGGACACGAGGTGTGTTGTCAGCTTGTTTCGAGGTAAGCCGGTGGACAGGGGTATCTGCGAAACTATAAGAAAGCAGTTATAATGGATACGGACATCAGGCGTAATGCCGTAGGTTAGAGTTCTCTGCTGTCACATTCATCCCAGAGTCTTGGGTGTGCGTGGCTGTTCGAAACAATGCCACTGCAATATAACTATGTGACAAACGCTGTTTACGTATAATTAGCGGGAAAGGAAACTTGTTAACGTATTTGAATAAAAATATAAATGTTCGTTTGTTCAAAATCATAAATCTCCAGAGGTTTTCCGCAGATTGGTCTGAACTTTTGACACAAGGTTGCACTCCAATAAACCTTTTCCCAAATATGTGTAATATATAAATGACGTGTAATATATAAAGGGGAAACGTTATTACTAAAATATCGAAAAATTCTTAACCGATTTCTCCATAAAATGCTAATGAACATTTTTATGGACGTAGGCTATATATTGTAATGTACCGAATATATAAGTTGATATGTAATATATATAAAGGTGAAATATTGTCACCAAATATCTCAAACTACTCGACTGATTTCTTTCAGACTATTACAGTAACGTGTAAAAAAAATCTGAAATAAACCGGTCGAGTACTTCGATATCAACACGGAAATGCTGTTGCGAAAGAGGAAAATTGTATTAATGGCTTTAGAGTACTGGCCGGCCGGGGTGGCCGAGCGGTTCTAGGCGCTACAGTCTAGAACCGCGCGATCGCTACGGTCGCAGATTCGAAACCTGTCTCGGGCACAGATGTGTGAGATGTCCTTAGGTTAGTTAGGTTTAAATAGTTCTAAGTTCTAAGGGACTGATGACCTTAGCAGTTAAGTCCTATTGTGCTCAGAGCCATTTTAGAGTACTGCTAGAGAGTCTGAGTTTGCAGTAACGATAAACAGGACTCAGGGTCAGAGAGAAGGGGAAAAAGATGGACGGAGGGTTAGGAGCAAACGGACTTAAAAAGTGGATAGGACGGCTTGGACAGAGAAAAGGTGGAGAAGATGGACAATGAAAGAGAAGATTGTCGTAGAAAGGGGGAAAGAGGAGGAAGAGGAGATGATGACAACGATGACGACGAGGATGATGGTGATAAGGAGAATGGTGATGATTATGCACGATGAGAGGGGGGGAGGAGGTTTGAGAGAGAGAGAGAGAGAGAGAGAGAGAGAGAGAGAGAGAGAGAGAGAGAGAGAGGGGGGGGCGATGGTGAGGGGATGGACAGAGACCGGGTGCTCTCTTTTCTTCTTTCATTTCCATTCAGACAGGCTAAGCCGCAGCAATACGTAGCTGGGAACAGGGAGTAATGAAAATAAATTTCGTAAATGAGTCTGTGATCATTGTGCATATTTTCTGAATGTGGCTGTCTACATTGATTAATATTTATCTTCATTTATAACGTTGTTTTGGCTACTGCCTTCAACGGATCAAAACGTAGAGCACGTAAAATAAGGTTGAGTGTCAGTATCACTAACATCCATCTGTAAGTTGGCACACCGATTGGGTGTTGGTTTTAGTGATACTGACAGTGAACCATGTTTCACACGTTCTAAGTTTTGATCTGATGATGGCAGTAGCTAAAATGACTTTGTAGGTGAAGACAAATATTAAGTGATGCAGACAGCCGGCCGGAGTGGCCGAGCGGTTCTAGGCGCTTCAGTCTGGAACCGCGCGATCGCTACGGTCACAGGTTCGAAGCCTGCCTCGGGCATAGATGTGTGTGATGTCCTTAGGTTGGTTAGGTTTAAGTAGTTCTAAGTTCTAGGGGACTGATGACCTCAGATGTTGAGTCCCATAGTGCTCAGAGCCATTTGAACCATTGTTTTGATGCAGACAATTTTATTCACAAAATAACAAAATAGCTGACTGCACTGTGAATCAGAGTCAAGAAGTAAATGAACTTTGTCGCACAATTGAGGAGTCTAGGAAGTCACGGTATGATCTGCTCAGATCGTGGCATAACGGTTATGGCCTATACAAACGCTGCCATTAATATTCCTTGCATAAAGTTCTGAAACTAATACCGAGTATTATAAATACATTGTACCTTAATGGCCATGAATCCAAATTGAGATATGTGGGTCAGTCAAAGTAATGCCTACTATTACTTATTTTTATTTTACAAGAAAAGTAAATGCCATAAATGAGATTGTACAACGTTCACGTTTAGTTTGTCACTTTAAAAACAATTACCCCCTTTTTCTCTTGTTTTCTCTCTTTGAAACAAGTGCTCTGAAAATCGTGGTCTTGCTTCTTCAGCTAGGTTAAAAAATTTGTCTCCAGACATAATTTCCACCAAAAGTGCTCCCTCTCAAAACTAAAGCACTGCAACAGATTGGATACAGTTGTGTGCCTTGCCTTTTGTTCTGATCGGTCAAGGTTTTCGTTACCTAGCGTGCACAAATCTTTACGTAGCCCAGTCTTTCCAATAACGGTCACCACACTGCCTTTACCGATGGAATATGGCGGGCACAAATCATCTGTTATCCTAAGGCAAAGACTATTTAGGTTTTTTTCGTAATTTTGCGTAAAAATATTTTTTCGGACAACTGTTGGGGAAACTGAAACCTCGCGGAAATTTTTGGGGATGAAAATTTCGATACCGGCGAAATTGCAGAAGTATTTTATCTGCCTAACCTTACTATTAATGCCATCTGATATTTTAGTTTAAACAAATCATACTAAATTTTATAGATATTCACTAACTGTCGCTCTCTCTTCAGATCAATTGATATACCTTTCCATCTGTGTTGGACTTTGGGCTCTCAGCGGTGATACCTCTCCATGAGGTCACTATGACGTGTATATGCCGAGTTTCAACCGTTTGGGACGTCTGTCGACTTGCGTGGTCTTATCGAATCCTGAGGAGACGACGTATTGTATGTAGTTGTTTTTGTTGAAGCTTGGAATTTATGGGTTTGGTATTATAAGGTATGTCCTATGAATATGTGTTATCTATTGAGGAGCTCTTGAAAAGACGTGGGTATTGGTGTGATTTATTATAATTAAATATGAGGTAATAACGTGCGGTTAAGAGCCATCTGGCACGGATCGATCTTGAGTTCACACTAGCGTAGTGGACAGATGTCAAGTTGTGAAGTGAGATATAGGTGGCTAATGCTAAATAAAGAGAACAATGAAAAAAAGCATGAGGTAAATAAATGTGACGCCCTAGTGAAGATTTTTTCTGCTCTGGATACTGATTTTATTTACAAATCGAAAATTTTAGTTTATGTACGGTAATTTTTTGATATGTACGGTAATTTTACTCCTCTGAACTCACAATTCCACGTCTTCAAGCAGCCAACACAGATAACAAATAGTTGTTTAAAGGAATAGATAAGCTTGAGGTATTTGGGGAACAGATGCCGAAATAATATTTTGGGGCATTTTTTTCTGTTGCGCGGGAATTTCGAAAACCCTAACTGAATAATCTGTCCTGAGCTTAATTTGGCCGACACGCTGGATGTCGGGTGAAGTCCCTGCAGTCGCTAGCCGCTCTGCGTTGCGTCATCCGACTGTGTTTACCCTTCAAGGTTCTCTCTGGTGATGGAAGCCATCGTCTAACGGTGCTGAAGTCGGCCGTGGCAAATCCATACAGCGTCTTGAACATTTCATGAATGCGATTTGGTGTTTCATCTTTGCTGTAAGGAGATTCAATTAGAGAGTGCTGTCTTATACGTACGTTAATGTGGGCCATTTTCTGTACTTAGACTGTCCTGTCATCTGGCGTAGGAAATGTCACTAGATTAACTGCAGAAGCACGCTAAACTGAGTACTACCATTTAACGAAGGAGAAAAAAGATGAGGTATTACTACGTGACTGGCCCTCGTACATGATCTCCTACCAAACGATTCCGTTGGTTACGTTAATAGTACAGAGCTAGGAATCAGTCGCAAGTAAAACAGATGATTAACTACAAAAAGGAAAATAAATTCATGTAACACAATGTAGGCATATGACTGCAAGATCTGATAGCTTGGATATATTTTTCAAAGAATGAAAACTGAGATAAAAATTACTGCAGTTTGAAGACAATGCTTATGCTCAAACGGCTCGTGTCGTTGCTGAAATTGTGTCCGGTGTTTGTTGACTCCTCTGTGTAGTACTTTCGCTAGGGGATGGTGGTTGCCGCTGAAATAACCGAGTTTAGGTTATATCGATTTTTCCACGCCAGTTTAACCCGATTGTTAAAGCCACTCAAAATAATCGGCATCTGAAATAACCAATTTTCAGTTTTAATTTTTAATATTTTTGTGGGATCTAAAATTTAAAAACCTCTCGCACCGGCTTGATTTAGCTTCACTGATCAGGATAGTAAAAAAAACATGCGTATATTAAGGGAATTTTCATTCACAAAGCAGGCTTATCACATTCACACAGTTCAGTACTGTTCTATCCCGATTAAATTGAGCTTAACTTAAATTCCATAAGGCAGTGAAGCAATTTCGAAGTCTCGATGCGACGAAAATTGTCAGTCGATCTCCTGAAAACATTTGTAATAATTATTAACTTTCGGTGATCACATGGGGAAGACCGGAGATCTGCTGGTAAGACTGTGTTAGCCTATTTAATGAAAGTAATAAGCTGGATATCTTGAGCATACAAAACGGCAGGTTCGACCAGTGTAAATCAGACGTTCCCCACTGATCCCGTGCAACACAGCGTAGCAAGCAGACACTGTCAATCATAATCAGTTAACTAATACGCGAACACACTTTAGTTCATGTATTAAATTCCTTCTCATACAGAATCTCATCAAGATGGCGACTAGCTCAACAATACATACATATACATCTTCGTTCTCTCACGGCTAATCGGCAAGATCTCCTTCATTCTTTTTATAAGAGAAAACATAGATAGCAGAGAAGCTATTCCATGGAGTAAATGCACGCTCCAAGGAATAATAGGGCTTGAAACTACTTTGCATTGATAATCATCGTATATTAAAGTTTAGGAATCGGTAAGATTAGAAGAGATATTTCGAGATATGTACTGAGTTATATAATTTATAAAAAAATTCTGAAAATATCGCGGAGAGACCGCTGCAAGAGACATTACAATTTCCTATACCTATGATATACGTAGAAACCGAACAAAGACAACTGGTATGTGGTTGAAGCTATAAAAAGTCACCAACATTGATTTTAATTGTTTGAAACTTTGCTCGCAAATCATGTTGTCACAAGGGATCATATCAGTATCTGGGCCTCACGAATAGTCAGTGCTTAAGTGTGAAATCCGAGGTTGAAGAACTCTATTTTTCGTGTTAATTTGTCCGTTTTCAAGGGCTACAGGCAGATAAAGGCACATTATGTCGACACCGGTAGCAGATCAGCTACTTTCTATTTTTATTGCGTGTTCCTCTTCTTCTTCTTGTTTCGAATGGGCCTGCTTCGGACTACGCTTGTTCAACTGTTTGGTTTTGATCTTTGCCCAGTACTGTCGCATCCTCTGTAGGTGTAACTCCTTCCTTTCTTCTGTCAAGGGGGTCGCTTTTCTTCGAGGCTTTTCCTGAAGTCCTCGGACGTCCTTCAGGGTGTGTGTCTCACAGACTGTCTGTTCTGGAGATCAGTTATTCCTAGTTCTTTAATGGCCTTCTCAGTTTCTGTCAGCCAAGCGGTGCGAACCTTCTTGTTTTTCCAGAAGGTGAGCAGACGGTTGGTCAATCTGTTTGGAGGCAATCTTGCAACATGGTCATAGAAAGCTACCCTTCTTTTTCCTGCACAGTCAGAGAGCCTCTCGATATGTTCGTAGAGCTCCGAGTTATGCCGCCTTCTGAATTCCCCAGCTTCTTCTAACAGGCCTAGGATCTTCCTTAGCATTCTCCTCTCTCTCTGACTTCCAATTTCTCCATCAGACCTCTCCGGTTTATAGAAAGACATCCCACGGTATAGAGGACTTCTGGTCGTATGAGTGATGTATAGTGCTTAAGTTTCAGGTTGCGTGACAGACATTTCTTGTTGTAGGTGTTCATAGTGAGAGGATAGGCTAGTTCTAACTTGTTGACTCTCATGAAAAAGACGTTTTTTCTGATAAGTTGGGTTCAATCTATTCGCCGTGATACTTAAATTTCTTAGTCCTTTTGATATTTACCTGGTCTAGTAACATCACTTTGTTAGCTTCTTTGATGTTGGTGAAGAACTCTGTTTTCTTCAGCGACACTTGAAGATCCACTTTGGCTCCCTGTTTTCTGAGGCAGTTCACCTACATTGTTGCCATTTCAAGAGAATCAGTAATCAGTGCCATGTCGTCTGGAAAAGCCAGGCAATCTATAATCAGTCCTTCGTTCTTACGGCCCAGGTAGGCACCGCTCTGGACACCCAAATTGATCAGTTCTTTGCACCATTCTCTCACAACGTTTTCGAGGACACAGTTGAAGAGAAGAGGGGAGAGTCCATCCCCTTGTCTCACTCCAGTTTTTATCTCGAAGCTTTCTGAGATCTCACCTCTAAATCTGACCATTGAACGGGTGTTTGTCAAGGTTTCTACAATGAGCCTGCGGGTTTTGTTGTCTAGTCCTAATTCCTGAAGTATTTTGTTAAGCGTTTCTCTATCAACAGAGTCGTAGGCCTTCTTGATATCAACAGATGTGACAACCACTTTGCGGTTTCTCAACTTGGAGTATGCAAGTACAGTTTTAAGGTTGTGGATCTGTTCAGCACAGGTTCTGGTTTTCCTGAAGCCTCCCTGATATTCTCCTAGTTGACTTTCCAGTTGATCTTCTGCCCTTGTTAATAGTGCCTTCTAGAGAATCATGTATGTCGTCGGGACAAGAGAAATTCCACGGTAGTTGTTCAGATCAGTAACATCTTCCTTTTTGTGAAGGGGATGGATCAGAGCCGTATTCCAATCAGGTGGTAATTTCTTTGTTTCCCAGATGTTCTGCATGATCTCGGTGAGCTTGCCCATGGCATTACTTGCAGCACATTTCCAGAGTTCAGCAATGATAGAGTCCTCTCCAGCTGCCTTATTATTCTTGAGAAGTTGAATGATTTGTCGAACTTCTTCCAATGAAGGAGGCAGTGAGTCTGGGTTTGGTGTGGTTTGTTTGTAGTTGAAGTCTTTACTGGGTGGAGCACAGTTGAGTAGGTTTTTAAAGTACTGAGCTAAGAGGTGGCAGTTATCCTTGTCGTTAAAAACTAGTTTGCCCTGTGAGTCTCTAAAGTGGAGGCTTGGTGGATTGTATTTTTTGAGTGTCTGCTAGAAGGTTCTATAGAATTCTCTTCAGTTATTCTTAGCAAAGTTCTCTTCGATTTGGGTTAGTTGGTTTTGTGTGAAGGTCCGTTTGGTTCCTCGAAGTATCTTAGCTGTTAGCCTTCTTTGTTTCAAAAAATTTTTCCCAATTTATCTTCGTTTTCTTACAATTAGACTTCCCCCAGAATGTCTGTCTTCGGGCTATTGCATTGTCACAGTCTTCATTCCATCACGATTGCTTCCTTGTGAAGGAGGCGAGTTCATTGGCCGATTTCACAAGTGTCTCCTTCAGTTGGTCCCAGCTGTTGAAATCTGTACTGTTCAGTCTCTGGCTTAATTTTTGACCTTTCTTAAGTCGCTCTATGTCAAATATCACAATCTTGGGGGTTTTGTGTACTCTAGTGTTTCTAGGCTGGAGTCTTATTTTGATCTTTGAGAGGTAGTGGTCTGAGTCCAGATTGGACTTCTCAATCTTCTCAATACCTCCACGTTTTGTATTTCCTTTTGAGATTTTCTTGAAATAGCTACATGATCTATCTGGAATTCACCCAAGTTGGTGTTAAGTGAAATCTAGGTCTTCTGTTTCCTTGGCAGGTGTTTGAAGGCTGTAGACTTCATGACCAACCCAAAAGTCCTACAGAGATCCACCAATCGTTCCCCATTGCGGTTAGTTCTCATATGTGCTGGATAGTTGCCCTCTATATTTCTGTATTTTTTCTCTCTTCCCAGTTGGGCATTGACGTCATCAGGCAGTATGACGGTGTGTGTCTGGAATTTTTTTATTGCGTGTTATGAATGAATAATTAAGTTTTTAATTTATTGCTGTTGCTATAATTTCCGTCCTCTTATTTCACAGAAATAAGAGACAAATCTTCAATCTTTCGAAGGAAATGAAGCATTTTAATTCATTGTTACGTCACTTCGTAAAAATGTTTCTAGAGCAGGGTTGGTGCCATATTGCAATAAGTCTACGTCCTGCGACCACAGCAAGGAACTAGCGTACACGCCAGGTGGGGCCAAGTCTTGCACACTTCACGTAGACTCGTACCTTACGTCACGACACACGAAAATGGGGACGTTGTCTCATCAGTAGTGTAGTCATTCTTATTTCACGTGTCTGTTGACCGTTTCTGTCGGCATTTTTATTAAAATATCACTGATCCCTTTTCCTCTTCTCTGTAACAGCACAATACTTCAAAATAGCGCAAATTTTACTAATAAAAATTCTTTATAAGAAAGGTATGTTTAAAAACAAATAGCACTTTTGATATTCCAGCTTTATACTCGGGTATTATCCGGCCTGTGTGGCCGAGCGGTTCTAGGCGCTTCAGTTTGGAACCGTGCTCCCGCTACGGTCGCAGGTTCGAATCCTGCCTCGGGCATGGATGTGTGTGATGTCCTTAGGTTAGTTAGGTTTAAGTGGTTCTAAGTTCTAGGGGACTGATGACCTCAAATGTTATGTCCCATAGTGCTCAGAGCCATTTGAACCGTTTCAACTCGGTTATTTGCAAAAATAAAAACACCTCTTGTAATAGAGACCAAACAAGTACTAAAAAATCCTGGTTGTTCGGAACTAAAATACCATTCATAACCAACCTCTACCATGAGTAGCGCGTTTTGCGGTATAGAAAGGCATAACTGTGCAGGCATCAGAGTTTCATCATATTCTTGGAAGTGGCACCGATTGAGGCCAGTTTAAATCAACACTAGTGAACCATGCTGCTAAATTTTAAGTGCGGTAACTGGAACGTTAATGCTGTCAGTTCCTTTAGTGTTGGTGTACTGTAGTCCAATTCCGCGTCATTTTCGTCATCGTTTTGATTTTTTGTGTGTTATTATTTTTCTTCCTATCATTCTTTTCTCGTTTGGAATCTACTCGTCTGTAATATGCAACCAAGTGCCATTCCGGAGTGCTCATCGGTGGTAACGCGGCATCCCGTGTAGTCAGAGTGACGATGGTTTCAGGTAACCATGTCAGCGAAAAATTGGTTTGTTTTCACCGCTGAATTTTTGCTGCGGAGGATGGCTATACAGACAAGCATATAATGAAACCTTTCTGTCTTATTTGCTCGTATGCGTTAGCCCTAAACACTGTGAACAAAGTAATCGTGATTTTAATTCTGCTGAAGATTGTTGATAGCCATTTTCTGGAAAACATTGCACGTGACGAGGTTGTGGTTAGGTCAGGACATGAGTTCAAATTCAGGGACACAAAACGCGTTTGCGTTTCGGTTATAACCGAACGGTAGCTGTCGGCGGATGTGGCAACACTGTAGCGGCAAGTGACTACATCAACTATCAAGTAACTTTAATCGGACTATAGGGTTAGTAGTCATGAGGATGTTCTTTCGTGATTAACACGTGGGTGCCGTTGATTGTCTGACTCCATAGGGAAATGTATAGCGTTGTTGTTAAACTGATCTTGGCTGTTTTCAAGAGCAATTGTTGTTCTTAGAAATTTTTTCCATTCCGACGCCTTATTTTAATTATTGCAAACAATCTTATAAGCTGGGCATCCACAGCTAAGGTAATTATACGTACCGAAAGGAATATTGAAACAAATTTAAATTACTGAGGTGCTGAAATGCTGATAAAATTCATCGAGAGTCCAATTTGCCGCTGTTACGGCGCCAAGTCAGCGCCAGCACTCCCATAGGGAGCAACAGAGAAGAGACGGCTGTGAGAAGAGATCAGCCAATCGTACGCTAACCGACCTCCCTCCAGGACGACAACGTGACAGCAGAGGCCCCCAGGTGCAGAGGACATAAGCGCCGCACCCAAATGGTGGCTGGCCACTTCGATAGCTATATCTATGTAACACAGAATTGTGTTTGTCTACTCTGAGCCGCGCGGGATTAGCCGAGCGGTCTCGGGCGCTGCAGTCATGGACTGTGCGGCTGCTCCCGGCGGAGGTTCGAGTCCTCCCTCGGGCATGGGTGTGTGTGTGTGTGTGTTTGTCCTTAGGATAATTTAGTTTAATTAGTGTGTAAGCTTAGGGACTGATGACCTTAGCAGTTAAGTCCCATAAGATAACACACTCATTTCTTTTGTCTATTCTGAAGATGACTGATTCTTTCGCAAGTCGCCCTTTGTTTGCATTGCATATCAAAGTTAAGTAATTTTAATTGTCTTTTTGTAATAAAACTAATTAATACGAGTTGTTTGTTTGTCTAGCGAACGGAGTATGCAAGATTCCTAGACAAAATAGTCCCGGTTTCACTGTAGTCGCTCAGAGACTGGTACAACAGATTCAGGTACATCCTCAGGTGTATTTCTGCGTAAAACATTTTTATACATAACTTTTAAGAACTGTACTACTGACTTGTTCAGGGATCTTAATACTAAAAATTAAAATCTTAGCTAGCGAATTAATAAAAAAGGGTTTGAGTCGCTATCATAAAATTACTTAAAAGATCTAATGTCCCATGTTATCTAAATGGCTTAATGCGTTGTTTTTAATATAATTGTAGGGTGGAGCCCCTCCACGCCTACACCGGCATGATGGCCAACACAAAAGGTCTACTGCCACCGCTGCATATTGGTTACTTTTCACGAGTTGGGGTCTCGCAGAATGTGAGTTCCGCGATGTTTGCGTACGTCTGGTTATGTTTAACCATTAATAAGCACGCATCTGGAGACAGATTAGGTCGAAATTTGAACGAACGGTAGCGGTTTGAAGGGCAGAGGGAAAAAAAGTTGCAAAGGAAGAGTCAAGGGAAAGAAACCTCTGCGATAGTTGGGTCGGTCTGTATGAACAGTAGCGGTTTCCTTGGTGCCTGCGACAGGTCATGCAAGAGTGGGCTTTGTTAGTAGTGGGTATGATGCAGGCGGATACCTTTGACGTTGTGGAGCTGGGTGCCGGTGTTGGGTTGTAGATCAGCGTCAGCTTACCTGTAATAGTTAGGTTCATCATTGTTTCGTGACCGATAGGTCATGTACTGGATTGACAATGTTGGGTAGTACTGGCGATTTGTTTCTGCATTAGTGTGCGAGCTTGTCGGCTTCCGTGCTGTAGCCTGTTGGTCGGCTTTAATAGCAGCTGGCATATCCAGTCAATGTTGCTGATTTGCAGGAGCTCGCCGATATCGCTTGTGGGTTTATGACTACGTCTCCCACTGTGACAAAATGAGTGTATTATCAGAAATGGTGTGTTCCTTAAATGAAAGTATGTCAGGAGAAATTTCTCCCCTCCTAAACAATACGAAGGAAACAAGATCTAAGGACGGCATTTAGGAAAGTACCTAAATGTGTGCGCGGAATGAACATTCATCCCACATAATAGTAAGGGCGTCAGAACTAGCTTCGTGGCTAAAGGACAACTTAGCCACTATCACGAAAGTGCGGAGACCAGCCATCAGCAGACCAATAATGACAGCAAAGCGGAGTCGTGCACCGATGACAACGCGCGAGAAAACTGGCTTACAGAGTAGATGAAATTTACTAATGTTACTGCTGCTTGTCTTCGTGTTTCACAAACCCAATCGTGGCGAGCGGAGTCCCCGAATCTCTCCCCGATCGAGAACGTTCGGAGCATTATGGGCAGGGCCCTTCAACCAGCCAGTCGGACATAATTTGGCATGATACCCTCAGGAGGAGATCCAACAACTGTGTCAATGCCAAGCCGAATAAAGCATAAAGGCCAGAAGTGGACCAGCGCGTTGTTGACTTACTCAACCTGTCAAGGTATTTCTCTTCAACAAATCATACAGCTTTTCTGAAATTGTAATCATTTGTCTTGAAGCTGTACGGCACATCTAAAGATTTCTGTCCCATTCGGATAATTCCTTCGTAGTGCGTCGTTTTTTCTTTTTTTTTATTGGAGAAAATATTGGGTCGTATGAACGAAACGGAGAACGTACTTTGTACTCTGAGTTTCGGAGAACATTCTCAGGTTCACATGAATAAAGCGAGTCGGTGAATATACTTCACCCGAGAACGTTCTCAGCGTGAGTAATGAGGTGGGGGAAGTTGCTCAAAACAAAAGACTTCCTCTGATTTAGTATGAATAAAACCAGAGGAGCTTCTCACAAGCGGAGAACATTATCCGTTTTTCAAAGTGAGCTGTGTAGCTTACTTCGAGCTGAGGAACTTCTGTTGAAGTTGTTTTACCGAGTTCATTTTAGTAAGAATGGGAGAATTTTTGTTGCTTGGAAGGCAAAAAGGATACGTAGCCTAAAGAAGTACTGAAAAGATTAACTTCTGTTTATAAGGGTTTAAAAAGCGTTATTTCCTTCCTGAAAATCACGGCAACATTGGAAACGAAGTGAAAATCAAAACATTTTATTGCTAGTTAGTAGACCCCAAGTTTTCAGACTGATGAACGAGAAGACTGAGGTATTCACCAGACAACTCACTGACATTTTTAAATGTTCATTATCAGGTTTCTCGCAGCATACATCTAATATTTTATTATGTTAGAAATAACTAGACGGATCAAAAATTTAGTAATTGGCTTATTACAAACCTAGCGGTCTGTTCCTAGTAACGAAACGCACGGGCGACCGCTTACGTACTCGACGCGCGAGCGGGCCGTGAGTCACATTTAAGCTAAAATTAATCGTGTCATCTGCTCTTAAGATTTCGTTCGCATAATATTTTCACCTGACTTGATAAAAGTTCCCGTATGTCGAAAAATAGACAACATCGCAAGAGAATGCTTTTTCGTGAACTGTCCGTAATCACCTTAATTTGTTGGCGGACATAAAATCGAAACATTGTGCAACCCTTCCAGAACAAATTGATGTTTGTACACTGAACAGTTTGCTTGTTTGAGCGAGTTGAATGAAATGTAACATTACGTGTGAGTTCTATGCCGGACACGGCATACGAGCACACTCTGAACCTCCTCGACGAGGAGAGGAGGTAGTGAGAAGGAAGTTCCTCGTCAGAGAATATTCTTTGAATTTGTTATTCGTACGACATTGAGAACTTTCTCAGACAATGTTATTTTGCTCTGAGAAACTACACCGGAGAAGATACTCTCTTTTTTAAGACCATTCTGTCCACTTCACTGTGTACGTACAATAAGAGAAGTTTCGTCTTTTGCTGTCCTCTCTGGTGCTGCAATTTTAATGGCCACCAGCATACGTAAAGAAGCTGTGTTGGTTGCAGCGTTAGGACACCTTGTACTATAGAAAGGAAAGATAGAACTCTTTCAGGAACAAAAAGAATGTACGGCCTTGCAGTTGTCACTTTGTTTGGTCTTCACGATGTACCTGACTAATGTTCTCTTTGCTCAGGGCTGAAGGTCAACTGAAGACGCCATGGAGGACCCTCAGCTGTTCAGCGAGTACGGCGGCGCCTACAGGCGTCTGGCGGCGCAGCTGCTGGATGAGGTGTGGCCAAGCCTCAGCTGGCCCGACGCACCGCAGCCGGTGCTCGAGGTCGGCTGCGGGCCGGGAATCCTCACCAGAGAGGTACGCTATGCAGCCGGGGAAAAATATCGTGCCATATGACCCAAGCAGAGGCCTGCGCCCTATTGCAATCTAATTAATGATCCGACATCTCGTACCAGATCTAGTAGATCTACCAAACTGTGGGGATGTGGGTTGCTATATACCACCTGTTGACCGAATAGTCAAACATATTTTTATGGCATTAAGATCAGACCAGTAGAGTTGCTGTAATGAGCCCGAGTGTCAGCCAAATCAGGAGCATAAGCGTGCAGCCCTGTGAACATAACAGCCATCTTAGAAGAAAAGTGTGCTAGTATACTGATTAGTGTACTTACAAGGGAACCTCCCCATCGCACCTCCCTCAGATTTAGTTATAAGTTGGCACAGTGAATAGGCCTTGAAAAACTGAACACAGATCAATCGAGAAAACAGGAAGAAGTTGTGTGGAACTATGAAAAAAATAAGCAAAATATACAAACTGAGTAGTCCATGCGCAAGATGGGCAACATCAAGGAAAGTCTGAGCTCAAGAGCGCTGTGGTCCCGTGGTTAGCGTGAGCAGCTGCGGAGCGAGAGGTCTTTGGTTAAAGTCCTGTCTCGAGTGAAAAGTTTACTTTCTTTATTTTCGCAAAGTTATGATCTGTCCGTCCGTTCATTGACGTTTCTGTTCACTGTAATAAGTTTAGTGTCTGTGTTTTGCGATCGCACCGCAAAACCGTTCTCCAATGGGAACCGAAAACATTTGATCGCAAGGTCATAGGTCAACCGATTCCTCCACAGGAAAACACTTCTGATATATTCTATACGACACTGGTGACGGCATGTGCGTCACATGACAGGAATATGTTGTCGGCCCACCTAACTTGTACACTTGGCGAATGGGTAAAAAGATTCTTCTACCTTGCCCGATTTAGGTTTTCTTATGGATGTGATAATCACTCCTAAAAAAGAGATGAAAACATAACAGTTTGTCAGATAAACTGCAACAAATGAATGCAACAGTTTCACAGTCGCACAGTTTTCCCTGTGCTCTGTCAAAACATATGTTTGTTTAGGTGTAGCGTCCCCATACTGCGGCGCAGTTGCCTCGCATCGGACGGACGGACGGACAGATAATAATTGTCTGAAAATAAAAAACTAAACTCTTCACTCGATGGAATACTTGAACCAAGGACCGCTTGTTCCGCAGCTGCTCACGCTAACCACGGGACCACAGCGCTCTTGAGCTCAGACTTTCCTTGATGTTGCCTATCTTGCGCATGGACTACTCAGTTTGTATATTTTGCTTATTTTTTTCATAGTTCTACACAACTTCTTCCTGTTTTCTCGATTGATCTGTGTTCAGTTTTTGAAGGCCTATCCACTGTGCCAACTTATAACTAAATCTGAGGGGGGGTGCGATGGGGAGGTTCCCTTGTTAGAGCCTTCACAAAATAATTTACATTCGTTATTACACGCTAAGACCATTGCGCAACAAGAATGGAGCATTGTCAGAAGAAAGTACATGTTATGGATTTGTTACTGCAAGGCCGGCCGGTGTGGCCGAGCGGTTCTAGGCGCTTCAGTCTGGAACCGCGCGACCGCTACGGTCGCAGGCTCAAATCCTGCCTCGGGCAGGCATGTGTGTGGTGTCCTTAGGTTAGTTCGGTTCAAGTAGTTCTAAGTTATAGGGGACTGATGACCTCAGAAGTTAAGTTCCATAGTGCTCAGAGCCATTTGAACCATTTTGTTACTGCAAAGAGAAAAAGATACCACAGAAGTTTGAGCCAGAGGTGGAGAGCCAGGGCAGTAATCAGGCCACTGGTCAGTGACCCACTTAATGAGAGGCACAGCTTACCAGGTGACAAAAACAGGTCAGTCACCAGGAAGTACTACAGCCCAACCGACTGCCGTCATTTGCTTATTTGAGGCATGCTGCCACGGGGCGGTAGGTCCGCAATTGTTCAATACTGAGGAAATTGGATACTTTATTCCGTTCGATTCAGTTGCACTGATGTTGAGCTTTTGTTGCAGTGATTGCTGATTTCGGGCTGCCACACCCATTCTCAAACCACACTCTATTTTATTAACTTGAACTAGTCGTACAGTATGGTGCCGAAACACGAATACTTCTGTACAGGAAGGTACACTATGGGCAACAAGCACTGTCATTGATATTAACCTGTGTGTATGTTGCACCTAACACTTTTGTACAGTAGCTATTCGTGCTTTTGGCATCATACTGTAAGACCAGTTACGGTTATTAACAAGGTGTGTAGTTCCAGCATGCGCACGGCAGCGCAAAACCGGTAACCACAGCAGCAAAAAAAAAAAAAAATATCAATGCAACTGAAACAGACAAATTAAATTTATCCAATTTCTTCACTGGCCATTGCCTCTGTTCCAGACAAATCGCCGTGACACATAAACGACGCCACTACCGCAAGATCGGCAGGGCACAACACGTCTTGGGATGGAACACTTTCCCCACTACCTGGCCTGTACTAAGATGGACAGGCACACATTGACCGCCACAAAACCGTTGTTTTTTGTGGAGAATATCAAGGACAAGTGTGGCGAAGTGGAGTCTCTCAGATGCATTCGGGCTCCCTATTGATCAAAGCTTCTTCTGCCGCACATTCCGCAGCTTCTCGTGCTTGTGATAGTCTTGGCGATGTCCCGGTGTCTATTACACTTCACCAGTCTGGGAATATAGCCCAAGTAGTGATTCTCATAGGAACCTCATCCTACAAACTGATGAGAAACGCTGGTCTAGTCTGGAGGGAGGGGTGTTCATTTTATTCAACTTTTGCAGAGGGCTCGTAAAAACTGCTGCACCTATAACGGCACATTTATTCTGGCATTCGAGGGAGATATCTTCCCAGAGAAGGCCAAGGTTGTGTGTTACCGATGTGACTGTGACATGAAGTAGCACGTTCCGCCACCCATGAGGTGCTTTTAGTGTTTGCATTCTGGGCATGTCTTCCTGCTGTACAGCAGACCCTCTGTGTGGTGACTGGACACTCACTCCATGAGGGAGCACCAGTGTTCCACCACCTGTGTGTGTGAATTGTGATGACCGCCATTCTCTGTCCTCCCCAGATTGCCCAGCTTACATGAGAGAAAAGAAGATCCAAGACCCTATCTTATGCTGAGGCTCGCCAAAAATATGAGCTGCTCGACCTTGTGTCAATTTCTTCTACATTTGCCTCAGTTACATCCTTTCTCCTCCCTACCTCTTACTTACCCCAGCCCCTTCCCCCTCTCCCATCCCCTTCCCATGCAGTTCCTGTGCCCTCCCCTATGGGTGCTGCTCCCACTCCCTGGCCAAAGACGTGCCCCTCTTCTTGGGCGCCCACTGGTGATGGGGATCCCCCCAGCACCACTCCCTCAGCGTCACTCCGGCTGTAAGCCATCTACTACAGCTCGACCACGGAACACACTTGACCACGGGACACACCATCTGAGCGCCATAAGGTCGGCTTTCCTCGTTCGGTTCTTGACCTTGCAGAAGCCTGCCCTCCCTCTGTGTCCTGTCCTCACCAACCTCTGAATGAGCAGAAGAAGAAGAAGAAGAAGAAGAAGAAGAAGAAATCCAAGCCTCAGGATAAGGCCTCTCTGGTGCCCCCCGAGGCGCCATCTCTCCCCTCACAACCCGAGTCTGTCTGACGTCTTATTTATGGACATCATCCCATCCCTCTCAGTGACGACCACCGACCCTGATGACATGACCGCTCCTCAGTTCAACACACGATAATCCATTGGAACGGCAATAGAAAATTACTGTCGCCTATGGGAAATAAAACATGTTTTCTCTTATTCTGTATTCTGTCTTTCTCTTTAAGAAACGCAATTCCATGATGACCACTCTCCAACGTTTAGTGGTTATCGGCCATTCTGTCGGAATTGTGCCAGCCCTGGGATAGCATCTGGAGAAGTCTGCACTTTCGTTCGCACCTATGCCATTAGTGACTGGATCCCCCTTCATATCAGCCTGGAAACAATAGCAGAAAGAGTGTGAACGACTCTAGAAATCACCATTTGCAATGTTTACCTCCCTTCAGGCAGGCCACTTCCTTATGTTGATCTGCCTAACTTAATGCAGCAACTCTTGCTTCCATAGCTCCTTCTCAGGGACTTTAATGCACTCGACCTCATGTGGGGAGTGCCACTTCGACAGCTAGGGTCTTCTAATTGGCCAACTTACTACAGACTACAGTTCCAACTGGCCTATATATATATATATATATATATATATATATATATATATATATATATATGCCAGTTGGAACTGTAGAATGCCCAATGTGGGTGTGTCTGCCTGGTGGCGACGGGGGAACGATGAGATCACCGGAAAGTGGTCACTGTCACAAAGATCATCAGGCCATGAGAGGCACTGAAGTAGGTAGGGGAACTTTCTCTAGTCGTCGTCGTCGTCGTCGTCGTCGTCGTCGTGGTCTTCAGTCCTGAGACTGGTTTGATGCAGCTCTCCATGCTACTCTATCCTGTGCAAGCTTCTTCATCTCCCAGTACATACTGCAGCCTACATCATTCTGAATCTGTTTAGTGTATTCATCTCTTGGTCTCCCTCTACGATTTTTACCCTCAACGCTGCCCTCCAATACTAAACTGCTGATTCCTCGATGCCTCAGAACATGTCCTACCAACCGATCCCTTCTTCTAGTCAAGTTGTGTCACAAGCTACTCTTCACCCCAATTCTATTCAATACCTCCTCATTAGTTATGTGATCTAGCCATATAATCTTCAGCATTCTTCTGTAGCACCACATTTCGAAATAAAGCTTCTATTCTCTTCTTGTATAAACTATTTATTGTCCACGTTTCACTTCCATACATGGCTACACTCCATACAAATACTTTCAGAAACGACTTCTTGATACTTAAATGTATACTCGATGTTAACAAATTTCTCTTCTTCAGAAACACTTTCCTTGCCAATGACAGTCTACATTTTATATCCCCTCTACTTCGAACATCATCAGTTGTCTTGCTCCCCAAATAGCAAAACTCCTTTACTACTTTAAGTGTCTCATTTCCTAATCTAATTCCCTCAGCATCACCTGACTTAATTTGACTACATTCCATGATCCTCGTTTTGCCTTTGTTAATGTTCATCTTATAGCCTCCTTTCAAGACACTGTCCATTCCGTTCAACTGCTCTTCCAAGTCCTTTGCTGTCTCTGACAGAATTACAATGTCATCGGCGAACCTCAAGGTTTTTATTTCTTCTCCATGCATTTTAATACCTACTAAGAACTTTTCATTTGTTTCCTGTATTGCTTGCTCAATATACAGATTGAATAACATCGGAGATAGGCTACAATCCTGTCTCACTCCCTTCCCAACCGCTGCTTCCCTTTCATACCCCTCAACTCTTATAAATGCTATCTGGTTCCTGTACAAATTGTAAATAGCCTATCGCTCCCTGTATTTTACCCCTGCCACCTTTAGAATTTGGAAGAGAGTATTCCAGTCAACATTGTCAAAAGCTTTCTCTAAGTCTACAAATGCTAGAAACGTAGGTTTGCCTTTCCTTAATCTTTCTTCTAAGATAAGTCGTAGGGTCAGTATTGCCTCACGTGTTCCAACATTTCTACGGAATCCAAACTGATCTTCCCCGAGGTCGGCTTCTAAGAGTTTTTTCATTCGTCTGTAAAGAATTCGCGTTAGTATTTTGCAGCTTTGACTTATTAAACTGATTGTTCGGTAATTTTCACATCTGTCAACACCTGTTTCTTTGGGATTGGAATTATTATATTCTTCTTGAAGTCTGAGGGTATTTCGCCTGTCTCATACATCTTGCTCACCAGATGGTAGAGTTTTGTCAGGGCTGGCTCTCCCAAGGCTATATATATATCTGTTGTATACTTCGACTCCTGTATCTCTGACTACATTGCTGCAATTGTGCTAGAATTCTCCGCCACTGTTCTTCATGCCGCTGGCACTGCTATCCTCCTATCCACAAGTCTCCCTCGTCGTCTACCAGTACCGTGGTGAATCCAGGACGTAGCAATCTCTATCCAGGACCGCCAATGGGCGCTGAAACACTCGAAACGACACCCTTCACAGACTAACTTTATAGACTTTAAGCTCCATGCGAAGATTCGCTACCTTATTAAGCAGCGTAAAAAGGAATACTGGGATTGCTATGTTTGCTCCTTGGAGATGTATGTCTTCCTGTCGCAGGTTTGCTCCAAGCTCTGTATACTTTTGGATCGCCTGCGACGATCAACTGTCCAGGTTCTCATCCTACAGGGTTCTCAGTGTACTAATCCATCTGTACTTGAGAACACCTCACGACACACTTTGACAGCATCGGTGTCCTCTTCCTATCCCGCTACATTTTTACAGCAGAATCTATGAGTTAAAGAAAATCTCCCCCGTTTCAACTCCCACCGAGCTGAATCCTATAATGAACCTTTACTGAATGGGAATTCCTGCAGGCTCTTACGATCTCACATGATGATACAACGCTTGGACATTACTCAGAGGGAACATCTTCTCAGTGACTTCAATGCATTTGGGTCACAGGTGCATTCCTCCTGCTCCCCTCTGCAAGTCTTTCCCGCGACTGTGCGTCCGTCGCGCCGTACTGTCCAGGACTCCCCTGTCCTCTCTCGAAACGATGCTCCTCCCCCACTTCCATACAGTCTCTCCACGTGTCCTTTTTGGAAATATCGCTGTGATTGGCTAGAGCGCTCCCGCCCTGTCTCTAAGCTAACGCACACTCACAAACATAATGAAACGCATTCGAAATACTGGATTTACATGTAAATAACTTGAAATTAAATAAATATTCCTATGGCTGCACCGTAAACACGCTCTAACACGCATTATTAAATACATAAAAAAATTAAATAAACATATATCGAAGGAATATAACAGAAGTAGGCCAGTAGCATAACGTCTCTGTGCTTTCTAAAACACAGTAAATAATTGACCAATTTCGTCATGAGTAGTATATATGGGATATAAACAAAGACGTAATATATTTATAAGCATGCTGCTACCGTTTTTTTCGAGTAACTGTGGGGTACTTTAGGCCTGACGCGATCAATAGTAATCGGCCACTTTGACCTCCAATAACTCATGTACTATTAAAGTTACATTCCTGAAATTCATACCAATTTTGGTTTACACTAATAGCTTTACAGAGACACGTCGATCGACAAAACCGGATGAACAGTTTAGGTTTTGGAAATTCGTTGCTGGGTGTTACTTGCATAATTTACATTCAGATACTAAACTTTAAACTACTAGAGAGATTGAAAATCTTATTACACCATTAGAATCGTTGTGCAAATAGTGGTAATGTACGTGTTTCTTTTTGAGGTATCATGATTCCTCTGGCTACTATTGATATCTATATGATCGGTGAAATGTCTGCCATTATGGTTTCACAAAGACCGCTATATTTGGCACTCCCTGCATATCTCCTTCATCGACACAACGTCACCATGGAATTCCCAACCACGCAATCGGCTGGACCACGTGGTCCGGCCTTTTTGCAGCGTCACGTGGTTGCTAACAAGCCGCGGCTTGTCGAGCGGCCCGAACGGTGGCCGCCAACTCTGAACTTAAATTATTTCCGGGACGCCACAACTCGCCCGTTACCCTACAAGCCTCACCGATTACTTTTTAAACTTCTTGAGAGGATGATTAGTTTCTTTTTATGTTGGGTATTTGGAGCTCAGGACCTTTTGGCCCTGTACCAGTGTGGCTTCAGATCTACAACCGACTACTCAAACTGGTAACAGCAGTCCGACAGGCTTCTACTAACTGCCAACATCTTGTCGCGGTCTCGTTTGACCTACATAAGGCATACGACACGGCTTTGCACCGCCACATTTTAGTTGCCCTTTATTACTGGGGCTTTCGAGGCCCCCTTTCTATTTTTATCCGAGTTTTTATCCCACCAACTCCTCTTGGTTTGAGTTGGAACTTCACCCAGTACTCCTCAGATCCAGGAGAACGGTACCCCGTAGGATTCTGTGTTAAGTGTCACACCCTTCCTCATCGCCATCAGTGGACTTGTAACTCTGATGGGCCCCTGGTTTCCCCAGCGTTTTACGAAGACAGATTTTTGCATCTGTGCAGCTCCCACTCGGTAGCATCTGCTGAATGCCAACTCCAAGGCTCCATCAGATGGACCTCTGCGTTGGACCTTTCCCATGGCTTACAATTTTGTCCCTTCAAGAACGCAGGTTACGCATTTTTGCCATCGACCCACAGTACACCCCGATCCAGTCTTTTTTTCGACAAGAAGCTGTCCTGTCTGCCCCATATTCTCTACTTGAAAACTATATGCCCCATATTCGCCACTTGAAAACTACATCCTTGCTGAAGCTTAAAGCTCTCCACGACATGGCCCACGCATAATGGGTTGCAGAATGTGCTACTCTTCTCCATCTTTACAGTGCTCTGGTTTTGTCCAGACTAAATTGTGGTTGTCAAATTTATGGCTCAGCAGCACCTTCTACTCTGAAACTACCTGACCCTGTTCATCCTTATGGGGTGCTTCTGACTATTGGTGCCTTCCGCACTAGTCCTGTCGAAAGTCTCCTCGCGGAAGAGGGGATTCCCACTTTAAAATACAATGGAGCCAGCTCTTCGTTTCTTATACAATAGTCATTCGACGATTCCCTGACCATCCTGTGTTCCCCATCCTCTTTGCAAACGAGGGATGTCTCCCTCCTTATACCTGCTCTTGGGTGGAATTGGCGGTTGGAATACATCTCACTTCTCTCTGTTGGATCTCCACTTACTGGAAAGTGCTCCGTGTATTTCCTCGTGAACCCTCCCTCCGATGGTGCCTCTTCAACGGATAAGGACCGGCCTATTCCAGGGTTCTAAGGTCTCTGTCACGCCTAGGATATTCCGAAATCTTCCACATTCCACCCTTGAAAAGTTACAGTGTGATACCATCATCTAAACTGATGATGCTAAAACGGTAGATAAGGCGGGAAATGCTTTTACGTCTCTTACTGGAATGGAGCACCATTTACTGTTGGGATCATGTAGTGCGTTCGCGACAGAGCTGCTAGCCATTAAGTAGGTCCTCCATTTTGTTACTCAGGCCTCCTTCGACAGTCTTTTAATATGTACCAATCCAATGAGCAGCTTAAAGGCCACAGACCGATGCTACTCTTGGCAGCCTTTGGTCCTTGCTCATCTCTGTCCGTTGCCATGCCGCCTGCTCAGCTGTCCCCTGGGTCCCAAGTCATGTGGGAATCCCAGGGAATGAACTGGCTGGCCATTTGGCTAGAGGGGTAGACTTTTATCATTACAAGTGCAGATATGCGGGTACACATTAAATCTCGCTTTGCCCAAAATTGGAGTGACATCTGGTGCGCTACTGCTCTCCGTAATGAGCAATCAAGGAGACTACTGCAGTTTGGAGCTCTTTCTTCCGCTTCTCGCGGAAGATGCCCACTGTCTTACGCTGTCTACATATGTCATATTAGGCTCGCCCAGTTTTCACTTGTGTAACTAGCCACCCCCACAGTGTGGTTGTGGAGCCGGGCTGTCGGTATCCCATACAGTGGTAAAAAGTCCCCTTCTTTTAGCCCTTCATACTAAGTATAGCTGTCCAGATTTGTTGTCTTTAACGTTAGCAGAGGATTCACAGATGGTTTAACTGATCCTCAGTTTCCTTCGTGAAACTGGTTTTTATTTTCAGTTACAGGGTTCTGCTGTACTCCTGGAGCAGGGGCAGGATAGTTACGACCTTCGGGGGGGGGGGGGGGGGTTTGGGGAAGGAGACCAGACAGCGAGGTCATCGGTCTCATCGGATTAGGGAAGGATGGGGAAGGAAGTCGGCCGTGCCCTTTGAAAGGAACCATCCCGGCATTTGCCTGGAGTGATTTCCCTAGATCACGGAAAACCTAAATCAGGATGGCCGGACGCGGGATTGAACCGTCGTCCTCCCGAATGCGAGTCCAGTGTCTAACCACTGCGCCACCTCGCTCGGTCTAGTTGCGATCTCTTCGTGTTTTCTGGATGTGGGACCCGTGAACAACCCCCCCCCCCCCTCCTCTCCCGTGCTCCCGTGCAAAGACCTGTCTTTCGTCCGTCTGTTTTTCCAGTTTTTAGATTTGGCCTACTCTTTTAGGCCTTCTACTGTGTGTGGTTTTAGCTACTTATCCTTGTGGTTTGACTTCTGAGTGGATTCGCCTACTTGCAGCTGATGCCGCTATTTCCTGCTGATCGGGAAGTAAGGCCACAGTCAAAATGTTGCTCCATGCAATTTTTATGTTTTCGATAAGCTGAAAGAACATCTGAACAGAAGCAGATATTCCAGCTATAAAGACGTTCACACAGCGTTCTAGAATGGTTCCTTGACCAAGGAGTGGATTTCTGTCATCGGCTAATTCAAGGATCGGTAGAACATTCAGACAGTGGTTTGCAGAGACTTGGTGACAGTGTTGAGAAACACTACCACGTACGTCGCTTTCAAGTGTAGCTCAGCATTCAAAAAATGTTTCTTGTTGCACCATAATAACGGGTAACGTCTTGAAATCCCCCTCGTAGAAGGAAGGGCAAAACATGGTCACACAGAATGCCGAAATGAGCATCCTGGTTCATGTCGACGTTAACCTGAAAGACGCGGCTCAAGCCATGCTACGGAAAGAAAACAGAAACACCGCCGAGCCACTTCCACCCTAAAGTACACCCTCGATATATTGCAGCTTACAGGGCTCAGTGGCCTGATGCAGCGTCATTTGAAAAGAGTCAAAGTAGCGACTCTCGCGGTTACTACGTACACCTTCAGCTTGAGCCCAGCTTCTGTGTTTGGCCCGTTGTATACATGCAGCTTTGTGCCGCTGCCAGCAATAGCCTTCCGTGAGATACCCGACTCCAGGTGCCCAATGCATGCGTTTCGCATCGCAATGTTCACTTGGAAAATGGGAAAGATGGACCTGCATTAAATGACAGCAGCAGTACGTCTCGAATTATAAACCTGTTTTCATTGACAAGGCCTCATTATAGTCACCTTTTCTGTCACTTGGAATATCTTTACGACCACTGTTACAACTTCGTTAATAATAACGAGATTCAAAACCTGCTGAGGAAGCAGAGAACGCGCAAATGACAAGCAAGGGTTAGTAGAGATTCGTGCATCTGTGAAAATATCTGCCAGAAAAGTTTTGCATCACCTCGGTTCCGAGAGTTCCGGAACCTGTGCAGAAAATAAGATCAGAGATCAACATAAACATCATTTCCGCCCTTTTTATTGCTCATCATAACCACACCTTGCATGTTGTACCACCATACAGCGAGAATTTCAGTAGTGGTGGTCCAGTTTGCTGTACACACCGGTAGCTCTAATACCCAGTCGGACGTCCTCTTGCATTGATGCATGTCTGTCTTCGTCGTGTCATACTATCCACAATTTCATCAAGGCACCGTTGGTTCAGTGTGTCCCACGCCTCAACAGCGATTCGGCGTAGATCCCTCAGAGTGATTGATGGGTCACATCGTCCGTAAACAACCATTTTCAATCTATCCCAGGCACGTTCGATAGGGAGATGGAGAACATACTGACCACTCTAATAGAGCAATGTCGTTATCCTGAAGGAAGGCATTCATAAGATACGTACGATGGGGGCGCGAATTGTCCTCCATGAAGACGAGTGGCTCGCCAATATGCTGCCGATATGGTTGCACTATCGGTCGGAGGATGGAATTCATGTATCGTACAGCCGTTACGGCGCCTTCCATGACCGCCAGCGGCGTACATTGGCCCCACATAATGCCACTCCAAAACAGCACGGAACCTCCACGTTGCTGCACTCGCTGGACAGTGTGTGTCTAAAGCGTTCAGTCTGACCGTGTTGCCTCCAGACCAGTCTCCGACGATTGTCTAATCTATGAAAAGAACGTGATGCCAATGCTGAGCGGTCCATTCGGCATGTTGTTGGGCCCGTGCTGCGTGGTTGCAAAGATGGACCTCGCTATGGACGTCGGGAGTGAAGTTGCGCATCATGCAGCCTACTGCGCACAGTTTGAGTCGTAACACGACCTCCTGTGGCTCCGCAAAAAGCATTATTCAACATGGTGGCGTTAGTGTCAGGGTCACTCCGAGCCATAAACCGTAGGTAGCGATCACACACTACAGGAGTAGCCCTTGGGCGGCCCAAGCGAGGCATGTCATCGACAGTTCTTGTCTCTGTGTCTCCTCCATGTCAGAACAACATCGCTTTGGTTCATTCCGAGACGCCTTGTTTAGAGCCCTACCTGGCCCAAAGTAACAATGAGGACACTATCGATCAAACCGCGGTATTGACGTCTAGGCATGGTTGAACTACAGACAACACGAGCCGTGTACCTCCTTCCTGGTGGAATGACTGGAACTGATCGGCCGTCGGACCTCCTCCGTCTAATAGGCGTTTTCATGCATGGTTGTTTACATCTTTGGGCCGGTTTAGTGACATCTGTGAAGAGTCAAAGGGACTCTGTCTGTGATAAAATATCCACAATCAACGCCTATCTTCCAGTCCTGGGAAGCCGGGTGATGCAAAACTTTTTTTTATGTGTGTGTATAATATGAATAAGACTGCTATCGTTGTCATACCTTAGTAAAAGATCTGACAGAGAACCGGAAAAGAAATCTAATCCTATATAAAATCGCTAAGTGGGTCTAAGGCTTCCATCCAGTCACTTGTTGATCAGTCTGCTGTGGCGTTTGAAGATAGCAAAACGGAAGCAGAAGTTTCAAATTTAACTTTCAAGACATCGTTCACGCAGGAGAATCGTACAGACGTACAGTCGTTTGAACATACAACAGATTTCCATATGAACGACATAATAATAAGCACCCCTGGCGTAGAGAACAACGGAAAGAGGTCCGGATAGAATCCCAATTCGGCTTTCCAAAGAGTACTCTATGGCATTGGACCTTATGTAGCTTGCGTTTATCGCCAATCTCTCGCCCAGCGAAAGTCCCAATCGCAGGTCACTCCTGTGTATAAGAAGAGCAAAAGAACGGACCCGAAAAATTACAGACCAATATTCCTAACATAGGTTTGGTGCAGAATCCGGGAACATATCAGTTCGAATGCAATAAATTTTCTTGATATCGAGAAGCCTATGTCCACGAATCAGCACGGTTTTAGAAAGCATCCCCCGTGCAAAATTCAGTTTGCCCTTTTCTTACATGATATACTGCGAACTATGGGAGGAGGGCAACAGGTAGATCTCATATTTCTAGATTTCCGAAAAGTGTTATACACTTTGCCCCATTGCAGGCTGTTAACGGGCTCCGGAAAGGCTCAAAATCATGAAAAGTTCAATTTTTACTTTTTTGCGTTTTCTGAATCTGCAGACTATTACCTTTTAATAGATATATAATTTATTCAATTCCGAAGACTACAACTATTTTTAAATTTTTTTTGAAATGTGTTCTACATGGGCGTGACCCACTGTGGCGCTGTTAAACTGCTGTCAAATGGTGTTGTTATTATCGTCCGTGTTCATCGGGTACATTTTAGTGATGTGAGATAAAGTATGTGTTGTGGCTAACCTGTGATGGTTCAATATATATCGCTGGTGTGATTGTCGATTGTTTCATGTTTATTTACTCTGTCGTTATCTCGAAAATATTCGTAATTAATTCTGTTTCTTGAGTCTCTGTTTTGTTGAAGTATAATAATGAGTAAAAGTAAAGTTATTAGAAATCCTCTGAAGGCTTTTAAGAAAAGGAGAAATGTTGGAAAGCCAAAGGTATGTGTTATTACTGTAAACAATAAAGACGATAACCAAGTGAGTGAACCTAACCTCTCAAGTACACCTGCCCATAGCAGTCAAAGTGGGAAAGAAAATACTTCACAGAAGAAGCTTGGTTCAATGAGTGAAAACTATGAATGTTTTATGGGCGAATCGGATGTGAATGAAATATTTGATATGTCGGTTCTCAAAGGAATTTTTTCAAACTGTGTAAGATGTATTCATTGTAGTGAAGTTGGTCTGGAACTCTCCATAATAAAGCACGTACGAGTTGCTAGTGAAATACAACTGAAATGTGATAAGTGTTCATACATGAGCACCTTTTCGAACAGTGTTGCAGTAACTGCAACTGAAGAAAATGGTAGCAAAATCTACGAACACAACAACGAGCGATGCTTGCTTTAGACAAGGAACGCCTTCGGGCTGCAGACAGGGCTGTAAAGAGTCTAGAAATACAAGCAAGAGTAAACAGGAGGAGGAACAAGAAGAAGCTGGAAGAGGAGTTTGCAGAGGATGAAGATAATCCATCCTATGGACCTGGAATGCACTAAAAAGTTAATCCAATCTTTGTTGCTCGATTCCCAAAACTTTTATTTTCTCATATTAATTACATGTTTTCTAAGGATCTTCCAAACATATTTGTTTCAAACTTTCAGTAAATGTTACACATTACCTTCTGCATAATTTAACACAGCCTTTTTCCAAAAAACTGTATATTTTTGAATATATAAATAAAAAATTGCAAAAAAATGTTGTGAATTTTCATTACAATTGAAAAAAATCATCTTTAATAACTGAACTAAAATTTTGAAAAATCCCTGTGTTAAGTTGTAGCCCATATTCCAATAAATAATCTGTAAAATGTTCAACTTCCTACTTCAAATACTTTGTGAGGAAAGATGTAATTTATAAGCGTTATTTTAACATTGCAAGTATAGGGCGTTCCGGAGCCCCTTAAAGAAGGTACGAGCATAGGAAATAGGTTCACAGGTATGTGATTGGCTCTAAGACTTAAGTTGTAGAACCCAATGTTTGTCCTCGATGGCGAGTGTTCATCAGAGACAACGGCATCGTCAGGAGTGCCCCAGGGGAGTTCGACAGGACGGCTGTTATTTGCTGTATACAAGAATGAGTTGGCAGACAGGGAGAGCAACAATCTGCGGTAATTTTCTGATGATGTCGAGTACGGTAAGGTGTCGAAGTTAAGTGACTGTAGGAGGATACAAGATGACTTAGACAAAATTTCTAGTTTGTGATGAATGACAGCTAGTTCTCAATGTGAAAAAATGTAAGTTAGTGCGGATGAGTAGGAGAAACAAACCTGTAATGTTCAGATACAGCATTAGTGATGTCCTGCTTGATACAGTCATGTTGTTTACATCTAGGCGTGACATTGCAAAGCGATATGAGGTGGAACGAGCTTGTGAGGATTGTGGTAGGAAAGGCAGATGATCGACTTCGATTTATTAGGAGAATTCAAAGGTAGTGTGGTTCCCCTGCAAATGAGACCGCATGTAGGACGCTAGTATGACCTATTCTTGAGTACTGCTACAGTGTTTGGGATCTGTACAAGGTTAGATTAAAGGAAGAAATCGAAGCAATTCATAGGCGGGCAGCTAGATTTGTTACTGGTAGGTTCGAACAACACGCAGGTGTTACAAGCATGCTTCGGGAACCCAAATGGGAATCCTTGGATGGAGGGCGACAATCTTTTCGAGGAACACTTTTGAGAAAATTTAGAGAATCTGCATTTGAGGCTGACTGCAGAACGTTTCTGTTGCTTCCCACATACACTGCGCGTAAGGATCTCGAAGATACGAGAAATTAGGGCTCATACGGAGGCAAATAGCAGTCGTTTTTTCTCCCTTTTTCTTTTTGCTAGTGGATCAGGAAAGGAAATGGCTAGTAGCGGTATAAGTACCATCCTCCCCGCGCCGTAAGGTGGATTGCGGAGTTTGTGTAGACGTAGATGGTACATCGTTTCTTGCGGTTACATTGGGCTGTTTGCATTGGTACAGGAACAAATCAGGCAACTTCATTCACTTCACTGCACTGTGTGCCATTCTATCAAGTGGACCAGTTTTACTGCGCAGATTTCGTACAACCAACTGGCAGTACTCAACGTCATGGCTTGAGTCAGTGGTGAAAGGCCACGGGACTGCTCTGTCGCATTTCTTCTCCATCGATAGTGCTAAAAGGTCGCCAGTAAGAAACATTATCTCCGGCGAGCATAGCACTGCTGCAGTAGGTGAGACGTAGTTACTTGCACTGTGCATTTTTTCTTGTCAGACGTGTTGAAGGCACAGCATACGTACATTTATTCATCAACGAATGTCATAGCTGCAAATACATGTTCGGCGTAAGCAACTCGAACCCAAACAAAAAACGTCAGGAGAAATGTTGAACAGAAGAATGGACAAGTGTTTCTACTGCTGCCTGCGAAAAATTGTTTTGATTTTGATGAAAAAGATCCATTTCAGGTACATAAGACAACTGCTTCCTACTTGCCAGTATTGACGTTACAGTGACTTGTTTGACTTGTGCTTAGAAAGCAGCACAATGTGTGCGGGATCCCAGAGAGAGAGTCCGAAATGACAGTTCACCTATCATAAGCCAGCAACTGATGAAGTGCTGTACGATCAACGTGTCGTTATGCTAATTGCGACAGTGTTTCAAGGCTGGGGTCGTCATCCCACTTTACAAAGACAATGGCGTATGCAAATGCTGTTTTGCTATTTAAATATCCTAAATTGCCCGGCGTTGATGTATAGTCATATATGGCTTTATTATGCTTAAGTCGCTGTCCAACTGTTGCTATTAATATCTCTTAACCAGCGTCCTTCTTTCCCGCGCAATATCAGCCCTATACAACAGCAGGAACTTACCATTAAGATATTTTTAAAAATTTAAGATACCTCAAAAGTCTTACATTTAATATATCATATTATATGTGACTCTTAGAGTTAGGTAGGATATCATTTTGTTAGAACATTTACGGAATAAATTACGGTTTAATTGTCCAAAGGTTGCCAAAACATTCAGCCATCAAGTAGCAAGTGCTCCACATTAAACATTCACAAAGTTAGCATTAGATAGCATACCTATTATCTCAATGTATAGTGATGAAATAACGGGAATACGTTTGTCTAGGTAACATATTTAAGAGTTTAACAGTGCAAGATCACAACTTAACGTAAGTGCGATTTAAGCCATTACAAATATGAAATGCTGTTACATTAATAACCGGTATAACGTCCAAAATGTTGGCTGCATGCATTGAGTTGTGCAGATGCTGGATGTCAGTTTATGGGATAGAGTTCCATGCCTGTTGCACTTGGTCAGTATGGGGACGGTTGATGCTGACTGAGCGACGCTGGAGTTGTCGTCCGATGATGTCCTATATGTACTCGATTGCAGATGGATCTGGTGATCGAGGAAGCCAAGGTAACATGTCGACACATTGTAGAGCTTGTTGAGTTACAACAGCGGTATGTAGGTGAGCGTTATCCTGTTGGAAAACACCCTCTGGAATGCTGTTCATGAATGACAGCACAACAGGTCGAATCACCAGACTTCTGTGCAAATTTGCAGCCAGGGTGTCTGGGATAACCAAGAGAGTGCTCCTACTGTTGTATGACATCGCACTCCTTCACCCAGACCATAATTCCAGGTGTAGGTCCATTGGATCTAGCACACAGACAAGTTGGTTGTAGGACGTAAACTGACCACCTCCTAACCAACACGCGGTCATCACTATCAATGAGGCAGAACCAACTTTCATCCAATGAGCTCTCGCTTAACATCACTGAAGTCGCAAAGGCGGTGGTTTGGGTGGAATGCACGCTACAGGGCGTCAGGCTAGGAGCTGTCCTTGAAGTAACAATTTTTAACAGTTCGTTGTGTCACTGTGGAGCCAACCACTGCTCAAGTTGCCATTCACCGAACACTATGGTCTTCCCTCTCGCTGTTGCCACGCGCCTGTCTGACACCCAGTCTTCTTGCGACCGTACATTCTCGTGACCGATGCTGCCAGCAGTCATGCACAGTGGCTATACTCCTGCAGTATCGCAGAAGGGACATCCAGCTTCACGTAGCTGTATTACAGGACCTCGTTCAAAAGCAGCGAGGTGTTGATAATGGCGTCTTCATCACCTTAAACTCTTAAAGCGTTGCTACTTCTGGATCAAGGGATCCCGGGTTCGATTCCGTCCAGGTTGGGGATTTTCTCTGCCTGGTGACTGGGTGTTTGTGTCATCATCTTCATTCGTGACAGTGGCTCGATTGGGCTGTGTAAAAATTGGGCTGTGTAAAAATTGGGCTGTGTAAAAATTGGACTGTCTAGAGTAAAAATTGGACTGTCTAGAGTAAAAATTGGACTGTCTAGAGTAAAAATTGGACTGTCTAGAGTAAAAATTGGACTGTCTAGAGTAAAAATTGGACTGTCTAGAGTAAAAATTGGACTGTCTAGAGTAAAAATTGGACTGTCTAGAGTAAAAATTGGACTGTCTAGAGTAAAAATTGGACTGTCTAGAGTAAAAATTGGACTGTCTAGAGTAAAAATTGGACTGTCTAGAGTAAAAATTGGACTGTCTAGAGTAAAAATTGGACTGTCTAGAGTAAAAATTGGACTGTCTAGAGTAAAAATTGGACTGTCTAGAGTAAAAATTGGACTGTCTAGAGTAAAAATTGGACTGTCTAGAGTAAAAATTGGATCTTTGAACGAGCGCTGATGACCACGCAGCTGAGCTCCCCACAAACCAAACGTCATCACCACCTTAAAGGCATTCTTGTCTAACTCATTGCTGACCAACTCACCACATACAATCTGAGAGGTACTCACGGCGATTACAGTGGTATACAATGCAAACCTGATTTGCATCCTCATAGTGACACTCCTGGTGCCTCTCCATGCGACTGGCAAGATATCTGAATGGAAATCTTTCAGATGTAGAAATACATCTACCAACTTTCATTATGTTGCACAACTTCTTCTTAGTGTTCCAGTGTTTCATCGGTGTAATCAAATTGACGTAACTACATAGGCCAGTGTAATGATTAATTCTTCTGGACACCGTGCCGCATCACGATATGAAACACTTCAATTGCAATCTGTAAAACTTAAGTTCAGTCCGTATTACAATGGCTTTCCTAGGGCCAAGACTGGTTTTGGCGGACGAAAGGTGCCTCTATTGCAGACGATTGGTATGAATATGTCATCTTTGTGAAAGTTTATTCGCGCTACAACATAACAGGCTAGTCATGGTAAAGGGAGAGTATAGGAAAGAATCTATTCGTGAACTGTTCAGCTTGCCTGTGATTGGCGACACTCTGCAAATCAACATCGTGCTAGTTTTCTGCTGGCCATGTTCTCTCCCTGGAGTGCACATAAATGCACTGACAGTCCTCCTACGGCTGTTTAGATTGTCATATCCGTGACCAGTGAGGCATCTGCCCTGCAATAGCTCCCAGCCAGTCGGACATGATGGTCAGAAGGACTCTGAAAGTTTGTAGCCATCATCTCTATTGCTTAATGATTTGTCGCCTTTCGTATTTTTCGGTGGCACATCCAAGACTTGAGCCAGCTCAAGGGCTTTGTGGAACAAGATAAGTTTTCCAGTCACGATAGGGTAACTCAAAGGAGGTATTTGTGTAGTTTCCATGTCCAAAAATGGTAACGCACCGTTGTTCTCAGTTTCCTGAGTGAACTGTGTTCATATGTAGGCTGTTTACACTGAGGTGACAAGTGATGGGATACTCCCTAATATTGTGTCGGACCTTCATTTGCCCATCGTACAGCAGCAACTCTATGTGGCATGGACTCACGTCACTGGAAGTCCTCTGGAGAAATAGTGAGCCATTGTGCCTCTATGGCCGTCCATAAGAGTTGGCGCGTCAGGAGTTCCTGCACGAGCTGACCTCTCGATTATTTCCCATAAATATTCAATAGAATTTACGTCGGGCAATCTGGGTGATCAAATCATTCTCTCGAACTGTCCAGAGTGCTCTTCAAACCATTCGTGAACAATTGTGGCCCACTGACATGGCGCATTGTCATCCATAAAAATCCCACCGTTGTTTGGTAACATGAAGTCCATGGATGGCTGCAAATGGCCCCAGAATGGCCAAATGCAACCATTTACAGTCATTGATGGGTTACGTTGTACCAGAGGACCCAGTATATTCCATAGAAATACAGCCTACACCATTACAGAGCCATCACCGACTTGTACCATGCCTTGTGATGACTTGGGCCCGTGGCTTCGTGAGGCCGGCACCACACTGGAGCCCTATCATTGTCTCTTACCAACTGAAATAAGAACTCATCTGACCAGACCATGGTTCTCCAGTAATCTAGGGTCCAATCAATATGGTTCACGAACCTAGGTGAGGTGCTGTAGGCTGTAGAAAAGGCACTCGCGTCAGTCGTCTGATGACATAATTAATTAACCCCGAATTTAGCCACACTGTCCTAATGGATACGTTCTTCGCTTGTCTGTTAGCATTAGCTATACGCAAACGTCGCTGCTCTCGGTAGTTAAGTGAAGGCCATCGACCACTGCATTGTGTGTGGTGAAAGGTAAAGCCTGAAATTTGATATTCTCGGCACACACTTGACACTGTGAATCTCGCAGTACTGAATTCCCTAACAGTTTCCGAAATGGAATGTCCCGTGCATCTAGCTCCAACTACTATTCTGCATTCAGAGTCTAGCAATCCTAATCACGTTGGAAATCCCATTGCCCCTCCATCTAATTGCTCTTAGTATTGTACCGTCAGGTGAAGCACATTGATGACAGGTATAAGTGCACCAAACGTGCTTCATTTGTGTCGTCCAGGCTCCTGATTTACTGAAGTCGGTTGTATATGAAAGCTTTTTATGTTCATGTCATATGTGATATAAAACGTTTGCGTGTGTAGGTACTGGTTCCACGGTTGCCTCCGTCAACCGTCATCGTCGCGAGTGACGTGAATCCAGCCATGGTGAAGCACGCAAAGGAGCAGAACGCCGTGCCGGCTGTCAAGGCGTACGAGGTTCTGGACGTGATGGACGCCGACGTGACTAAGACGGCCGTGTGGCAGCACGGGCCCTACGGCAAGGTGTTCGGCGTGATGGTGCTGCACTGGGTCCCAGACAACAGGTGAGGCTGCTTCAGTAGGGTAGCAGTGACAGATCGAGCCCAAAGAATGCTGATGTCAGCGCTGATAAGGCAATATTGTTGCGAAAACCCACAGCAAATCTCGATTCACCTACTATCGATGGCCCTTAAAAATTACATTGTTTCATTGCTTAACAAACCACATGAAACTAACTGTTAAAAATAGATCATAAGGATATATGATCTACCTTTAATACATTAAGAAATAATTAGGGGAGACAAGTTTACCACTTCCATTCAAATGGGGATGGGAACAGAAATATGGTACACTAATTGCTGCGAATTATTTTCATACTTCCCAGATGAAAACAGGGGGAAAATCCTTAGGTAATTTTCCATTTCAGTTGTTCCATAGTAAGAATACAGTAGGTTACAGAATTCTGCAAATATTACAACAGAATTGGCGATTTATTTTTGTTGCAGTTGTTAACCATTTTTCATTTGAAGAATCTTAATCAGTTATAAGGAATGGCTACACTTCTATTGTTGACAATTTTGAATTTTTTGCTGAAACACAGTACAAATTGCTCAGACTCGTCTTCAAATACCTATTGAAGCACGATTTTTAAGTGTTTTATTAAACGAGCAAAAGGCTACTAGTGTGGTCAATACATTATGAAAAACCTCATTGTATCGGTTTGCTGAAATATAAAAAATTTCACGTTTATGTTCATACTAGTAAATTCTCTTTTTAGTAACTGTCGAAGGATCTTAAAAAATTACAGTAACGGATTGAAAAAAAGTAATAAATAAAAACTATGGCTTTGGCTATACTGACAGATAAAAAAGTTCTATATGTTAACCATGTGGCAAATGCTTCCTCATTGTGTGCTATCATTTGCCAAAATCTCGTTCTGATGCCCCAAACAGTTTGCGCTATGAAATATGTTGTAAACATTTCATACTCAGATGCGAGTCATGGGAAGTGAATGTGCTACACAATTTCCATTTTTGAGAGTTTGAAGACGACTTGGCTGAATTCCCGTAAGTTGCTGGAAAACGGAAGATATTGCACGCATGGCGTAGCCTGCTCGCTCTCCCGATTTGAATCCCATAGAGCATGTCTGGGATGTACTAGGGAGATGGGTTGCATCACGTCTGCATCCACCAACCACTCTCAAAGACTCGTAAGCAGCTCTGTAGGAAGAATGGGCGTTATTGCCTAAACATGAGATTGATGACTTCATTCGTCTCTTGTCCTGTCGCTGTCAGGCCCGTATTGGTGCCTTAGGTGGCCACACCCCATACTGAGCACAATGCGTGTGCAAATTCGTTAAGTTGAAAAAAAAAAAAGGAACGTTTTTGGCTACAGTTATGCATGTTGTAGTTGATTACGTTATGTATTTTTTAAATTGTTTCTACTTTGCTTCCACCTGTTTATACTGTTTTGTGGCAACGCAACATTCCAAAATTTCCGTTTGCTGCTTTAATTTTGGACGCCGCGTAGTTTGATTATTGCGAGCGTTAGTGGCTATCGCTGGTTGGCTAGCGACATTGCCGGATTGCTCTTTAAATCTTCATGTATAACATTTAACGGATGGAGAACTGACATAAACTGTTCCAGATCTGCCTCCTGCACGTGTATAAATTTCTCCTATATATGTGTAGGTAATTTAGATTTCAACTGTGTTTGTGCGATATGTGCTTATTCCAATATCTCTTCTTGTTCAAATATCGTTCAACATACTTTCTTAATCTGCCATACTTCGCATTGCACTGTTCTTGATCATATACTTCCTTTCGAAGACGTTGCTGAATCGATGCCGACCAGAACCGGTTCAAAAAAGCCCAGAGGGCAGCATCTCCTTGTATATAAAGCGTTATCAATTTGATCTTTTGTTCGTCACTCCAGGATTAAGGTAGTATGCCTCTAAATCCTTTTATAACAACATCTGGATGTCGGGAAGTTTTTTCTCCGGCACATATACATGAAATCGTCGGTGTTTCAGAAGCCTTTCTTCTAGCACGATGGGCGACAGTGTCGGTCCAGCACCTGCTTCTTCGAATGAACAATTTTGGACGCCGCGTAGTTTGATTATTGCGAGCGTTAGTGGCTATCGCTGGTTGGCTAGCGACATTGCCGGATTGCTCTTTAAATCTTCATGTATAACATTTAACGGATGGAGAACTGACATAAACTGTTCCAGATCTGCCTCCTGCACGTGTATAAATTTCTCCCATAGCGCTCAGAGCCATTTGAACCATTTTGAACTTAACTTCTGAGGTCATCAGTGCCCTAGAACTTAGAACTACTTAAACCTAACTAACCTAAGGACATCTCACACATCCATGCCCGAGGCAGGATTCGAACATGCGACCGTAGTGGTCGCGCGGTTCCAGACTGTAGCGCCTCAGCCACCACTGCCAGCTTGGAAGATGGGTTCCACCATGTTGCCACTTTAGACATTTTCCTGGGGAGTTATTTCTTCTACATGCCCAATTTCATTCATTTCACCAATGTTCGTTATAACAAAATTAGATATTTATAAACTTAATGTCAACTGCTTTGCAAAAATTGGGGCGCGTAGGAGCAATGCTATTATTAATAAAATTACTCACAGAAAATGCCAGCAAAAACTAGAGAAAAGTTGCGCCGACATTTTAACAACGTGCACAGCAAAAGCGGCCACCTTAGGGCCACTACCTTGAGTATACAACAGTTAGTATAAAATTTTTCTTTAAATTTTAAATTGAAATGAAAAATTCCTTACGGATTATCATACGTATACAGTAAAATCTCAGGGTTCGTAAAATTAAAAGGCAAGCTACAGATCAAAGATGCTCTCACCCGATATTTTTGCAGGTCGTTTGGATGGCAGCAATCTCATATTTTGATATCCGATCTTTTTCTCTTTAAATCCAAGTACGTTGAGATTGCGGTTTATTATGGTTTCCCTTCTTGATTTTTGTTTTTGTCCTCGCATTCGTCTTTATGCCTTCTCATCAGGCTTTGTTTGCAAGACAATACACGTAACAGGAAAAATATGTACATAGAATGCCTCCAGTCATGCGTTGCCAATTTTAATGAAACTTTTCCTTATCGGGAGAATAAGATTTGAGAAAAATATCTGGACATGATAAAAAAATATACAGTCAATTTAAGAGTTATTTGCCTCGGGAAAAGTACGTCAGAAGTGTGTTGGTATGATGCAGTTATCAATGTCACATAAATCACGTACAAGTTGAATTACTGTATTTAACGTCGCTTGATTACACTTTACCATAATATTGACATTTGTCATGTATCAGACCCTGGCGGTTATTGTAGTTCTTCATTGTTTAAAAACATTGTTTGACCATGAGTATAATGTATTAATTTACATGTAAAAAGTGTGGTGACAAGTATATGTTTGGACTTAAAATGTGTGCAGCTTTGACTTTGTATGTAAGCAACATTTAAACGACAAAATGCGATATAGCTTTCGGTTGTTCCGTTCTCCAACAATGGATGCACATACATATGGATTCCTCTGAAACGTAAAGAAACTAACATACGTGATTAATGTGACGAACTAAAGGATGCTACAAATGATTTGCGAAACACCTTTTAAGTATGAAGTTAGCAGTTATCATTCAATAAAAATTACAAATTGAACAGAGCGGTTACACATAGCTCTGTTCAGTAAGAAAACGCAAGAAGTAGTGAATCGCAGAAGAGAAAGACCACGCTTCCTTACTTTTGTTTAAAAAAATCAATAAAGAAGGTGAAAAATTACATTCTCTTTATAAGATACGCTTCAATTAGTTAGTTAAACGAGTACATTCATCAAACTGTCCCTCCATAATGGAAAAGCAGTCAGTGTCAATGACAATCGGATTGAAAATGAGGGAGAATAGTTTCACACGGGGCTACCTGTACCGCTACCTACGATTTTATATTTCATTTGCACTGAGAGTTTAGGGATAGAAATAAGGTCTACTAACTATTAGAGTGCATGTGTACATGAAGACTTCGCTTCATGTTTTTCTTTCATGCAGAGCAATGCGTGCACCAAATAGCGCTCCCTTATCTCACAGTATACGTATTAGAAGCTGACTGCGTACCGTGTGTAGAGAGATGCTTGTATTGGCCTCTGGACACATGCAGTCGCAGATATGGAGAGTCCTACAGAGAAGTTATCGGAAATTATCCAACCAGTTCTCCATGAGAAGCATAGACATGTTAAATACTCATCTTTAGCTTGTTAATGGTGAAATGAAATTATGAAACGAATGAAAAGTTCTTTTTAAAGTAAAAGGCAATTATTTAGCAACAAACCAATGTAGTAGTAATTTTTTGAGCTGAGCATAAATTAATGTTGTGCTCATTCCATCAGCTGTTCGAGGACAGGACATCCCTGTCTTTCGAGGTTCTCAATAGACGCATTTTCGAATATTTCTTGAAACTAGGACATCTTCTCACTACCTTTTACATAAACTACGTTGCCTTTATGGTAATATGTCCGATGTGCCGACACCATCTCTTTATATTTCAGTCCCTCATCATCCCACTGTTTTGCATGGTGAAATCTACACCATATATAATCTACATCATATTCGGAAAGTACTTTCGGTTAACCATTTAACGTTTTTCTGGTGTTAGCACACTTACATAATAATTGTGAACTGACGGTTGTAGAATTCCTCGTTAATACATACCCAACATTGGAGAATGCGATCAATGTGACATTTTTAAACATGAAATGCCCAAACTCATCATAAAACCCCTTTGCACCTGCAATGATGTTTGCATTCTGAGACGCCATCGTAAAATACCTCATATGTTGTGTCAAACCTCAACATTTATGCCACACATTTCTGTGACTGGTGAATAATTCACAAGCCGATCATGAATTAACATCATGTTTGCGGCAGTAACTGAAGGGAAATTTTCTGATGATTCGAATACACTATGTATGTACACAGTTGGTTTACACCAGCCCTCGTATTGCTTTGAAAAGGCCTCACCACTTGGGATGATAAATCCTTAAACTTCTGTGGGCTGAGTGTGCATATGAACCCATCGTACTCGTAGTAGTGGGTAAAACCGTGCATAACTGTCATACAGTAGCCCATACACGTTGTCCTGCCGGTCTAGCTGCCTTGACGTTTGATTTTCTTGCGCGCATTGCCATATAAGTGAGTCAAATTCGTCCATGGTATGACCAGCGACCTAGAGCGTCACACGCTGGAATCTAAGATTTCAGGGCTCCATAATAGAATAATTGCGATCCATCTAACAAACTGCCACCTACAATTCTGCATACACTATGTGATCAAAAGTATCTGGACACCTAGCTGAAAATGGCTCACAAGTTCCTGGCAGCTCCATAATTCTGTAATTCAATATGGTTTTGGCCCACCCTTAGCCTTGATGACAGCTTCCACTCTCACAGGCATACGTTCAATCAGGTGCTGGAAGGTTTCTTGCGGAATGGCAGCCCATTCTTCACCGAGTGCTGCACAGAGGAGAGGTATCATGTCGGTCGGTGAGGCCTGGCACGAAGTTGGCGTTCCAAAACCACCCAAAGGTATTGTGTAGGTTTCATGTCAGAGCTCTGTGCAGGCCAGCCAATTACAGGGATGTTATTGTCTTGTAGCCACTCCACCTCAGAGTGTGCATTGTGAACAGGTGATCGATCGTGTTGAAAAATGCAGTCGCCATCCCCGAATTGCTCTTTAACAGTGGGAAGCAAGAAGGTGCTTAAAACATCGATGTAGGCCTGTGCTGTGATAGTGCCACACAAAACAATAACGGGAGCAAGCCCTCTCAATGAAAAACACGATCGCACCATAACACCACCACCTCCGAATTTTACTGTTGGCTCTCCACACGCTGGCACATGACATTCACCTAGTAGATAGTGTCGGAAGTCCCATGCGGCTTTTCGCGGATGATGCTGTAGTATACAGAGAAGTTGCAGCATTAGAAAATTGTAGCGAAATGCAGGAAGATCTGCAGCGGATAGGCACTTGGTGCAGGGAGTGGCAACTGACCCTTAACATAGACAAATGTAATGTATTGCGAATACATAGAAAGAAGGATCCTTTATTGTATGATTATATGATAGCGGAACAAACACTGGTAGCAGTTACTTCTGTAAAATATCTGGGAGTATGCGTGCGGAACGATTTGAAGTGGAATGATCATATAAAATTAATTGTTGGTAAGGCGGGTACCAGGTTGAGATTCATTGGAAGAGTCCTTAGAAAATGTATTTCATCAACAAAGGAGGTGGCTTACAAAACACTCGTTCGACCTATACTTGAGTATTGTTCATCAGTGTGGGATCCGTACCAGATCGGGTTGACGGAGGAGATAGAGAAGATCCAAAGAAGAGCGGCGCGTTTCGTCACAGGGTTATTTGGTAACCGTGATAGCGTTACGGAGATGTTTAACAAACTGAAGTGGCAGACTCTGCGAGAGAGGCGCTCTGCATCGCGGTGTAGCTTGCTCGCCAGGTTTCGAGAGGGTGCGTTTCTGGATGAGGTATCGAATATATTGCTTCCCCCTACTTATACCTCCCGAGGAGATCACGAATGTAAAATTAGAGAGATTAGAGCGCGCACGGAGGCTTTCAGACAGTCGTTCTTCCCGCGAACCATACGCGACTGGAACAGGAAAGGGAGGTAATGACAGTGGCACGTAAAGTGCCCTCCGCCACACACCGTTGGGTGGCTTGCGGAGTATAAATGTAGATGTAGGTAGATTCGCCATACCCACACCCTGCCATCGGATCGCCACACTGCGTACCGTGATTCGTCATTCCACACAACGCTGTTCCACTTTTCAGTCGTCCAATGTCTACGCTCCTTACACCAAGCGAGGCGTCGTTTGGCATATACCGGCGTGATGTGTAGGTTATGAGCAGCCGCTCGACCATTAAATCAAGATTCTCACTTCCCGCCTAACTGTCATAGTCCTTGCAGTGGATCCTAATGCAGTTTGGAATTCCTGTGTGATAGTCTGGATAGATGTCTGCTTGTTACACATTACGACCCTCTACAACTGTTTGCGGTCTCTTTGTCAACAGACGAGGTCTGCCTGTACACTTTTGTGCTGTACGTGTCCCTTCACGTTTCCAATTCAATATCAAATCGGAAACAGTGGATCTAGGGATGTTTAAGAGAGTGAAAATCTCGCGTACAGACGTATGACACAAGTGACACCGAATCACCTGACCACGTTCGAAGTCCGTGAGTTCCGCGGAGCGCCCCATGCTGCTCTCACGGTGTCTAATGACTACTGAGATCTCTGATATGGAGTACCTCGCAGTAGATGGCAGCACAATGCACATGATATGAAAAACTTATGTTTTTGGGGGTGTCCGGATACTTTAGATCACATAGTGTATTTCGTGTCTGCCGTTGGGAATTACAGGCGCCGCACATTGCTGCTCTGCAGATATGTGAACCACGACGGTCACCTGAGACAGCATTACACATCGAGAAGGAGTGCAGTATCGCTGCTCCGGCTTGTTACGGCAAACAGGATCACAATCTTGCCACTTGTTCTCAGCTGCACCAACGTAGTAAAACTTCTGTGTAGAATAGATCCATCAAACTTGATTCAGTCTTAGATAATTTCAGATTGCGTTATCCAAGTTTTGAGCCAGAGTCATTTGTTGAATCAGACTAACTTTAGTCCTTGCCAACTAGTCGCCAACCAATGGAGTGTTAACTATTCGTTGTATCTACTTGTGTTGCCAACAGATCATGTTTTGTCATCACGCTAACATGTTTTACTTTTCCTATTAATTTAGTCAATAAGTTTGTGCCATGACTTTTATAAAAGATCAGTCCTGCATTGGTATATTAATCACCCATCAACAATTGACTAAAATAATGAAAGGACCACCATTTAATTAATATTATTTCAGCACTCAAGCTCATTTAGATTCTAATGAATGTGATAACCACCGAGTGGGGTAGCGCGGCAGTTAGCACACTAGACTCACATTCGAGAGTACGACGGTTCAACCCACGTCCGGCAAGCTTGATTTAGATTACCCCTGATTCCAGTAAGTCGCTTAAGGCAAATGCCAGGATGGTTCCTTTGAAAGAGCACGGCCAGTTTCCTTCTCCATCCGCCCGTAATCCGAGCATGTGCTACATCTCAGTGACCTCGTTGTCGACGTTACGTTAAACATTAACCTACTCCTTCACAGAGCAGAGTTTCCAACACATGCAAACTTCTATCTGATAACGTCAAATGCTGGCTGTCAACTACAAACACAGTCACAGGGAAATATCAGTTTATCAGATGCATGAGCCAGGTAGTGAAGTGGAAGGCTTACTAGTTAAAGTGATTGCGATCCCGGAGTAAACTCCTAATCGCCAGTAGCCTTTCACAACATAAATGTCCAGTGTGGTCTTGCACCAATATGGACATCAATAGATCTTGCCCTAATTGTACGATGAGTATTTTCATTATATTCATCAATTTATTTATTTATTGTTCCGTGGGACCAAATTAAGGAGAAGTCTCAATGGTCACGGAACGAGTCAATACATGAAATTATAACACGATATTAGAAACAGATAAAATGAAATATAAAAAAAAAACATATTCAGGTGACAAGTCGTAAGTTTAAATGAAGAAAATCAACAATGTAGCACTGGAATTTGCTTAATTTTTTAGCTCTTCCAGGAGCTCCTCGACAGAATAGAAGGAGTGAGCCATGAGGAAACTCTTCAGTTTAGACTTAAAAGCGTTTGGGCTACTGCTAAGATTTTTGAGTTCTTGTGGTAGCTTATTGAAAATGGATGCAGCAGAATACTGCACTTCTTTCTGCACAAGAGTCACGGAAGTGCATTCTACATGCAGATTTGATTTCTGCCTAGTATTAACTGAGTGAAAGCTGCTAACTCTTGGGAATAGGCTAATATTGCTAACAACAAACGACATTAAAGAAAATATATACTGTGAGGGCAATGTCAGAATTCCCAGATTTTTGAATAGGGGTCGACAAGACGTTCTCGAACTTACACCACATATAGCTCGAACAGCCCGTTTTTGAGCCAAAAATACCCTTTTTGAATCAGAAGAATTACCCCAAAAAATAATACCATACGACATAAGCGTATGAAAATATGCGAAGTAGACTACTTTTCGTGTTGAAGTGTCACTTATTTCAGATACTGTTCTAATGGTAAATAAAGGAGCATTTAGCTTCTGAATAAGATCCTGGACATGGACCTACCACAACAGCTTACTATCTATCCGAACGCTAGGAACTTGAACTGTTCCGTCTCGCTTATAATATGCCTATTCTGTCTGATCAAAATATCGGTTCTTGTTGAATTGTGAGTTAGAAACTGTAAAAACTGAGTCTTACTGTGATTTAGCATCAAATTATTTTCCACAGGCCACAA